>NC_072731.1:228631640-228726742 GCF_026930045.1 Uloborus diversus
CACGTTTACGCTTTTTCAATCCTTCGTTTCTTTCTTTAAGTATTATTTTGCACCGACCCACAACCCTGCTATGTTAATTATGATAGGGAAAATGTCTTACAATGGGGGGGGGGGGAAGCTAATAGGGGGAAAAATCAAAAACTCTTTTTATTTCAGAGTGAGAATGGCAAATTTACATTTTCTCCAAGAGCATTTTATTTATTTTTATAGCACGACCAGAGTCGCGCGGGTACAGCTAGTTGTTGATTAAATTAAGCTGATCAGAATTCGAGCAAACGATGAATTTTTTTTTTTAATTGAATGAGTGCCTGTTTCTGAGTAAGTTCACTTTTATTCAAAATTTCATCTAAACAAGGAAAAAAAAAGAAATGCGCTCGATTGCACCACTACTCTTAGAGCTATTGAAACTAAAATCGAATCAGTTCCTGAACCAATTGTTGTCTGATTTCTTGTGTTACTTCTTGGTGATATAGCAGTTCTTCTGTATAGTATTATAGAAGAAAATAAAAGAAAGATCATCATCGAAGCATGAATTCTTCCGCCCGATTTCACTATGTGTCGTGTCATTAAACAAATGAAATAGTATTGTAAGATTACAGAATTCACTGTGAGTCAACTAGAGTTTTTTTTTTAAAGAGTTTACTTCTACAAAAACTGCTGAAATTGGAAGAAAACTAAAACATCCATTTTAATGGATGAGAGGGGATATATTAAGGCAATGCGAATTGAAAGTTATTACAACCAGTTGATTTCCAGTACCAGTATTTAAGTTCTAAAATTTTTATTACGCATTATTGAAAATCCTTGCTTTGTATAAATATACAAAGCCAGTTTGTTAATGGCAAAATATTTAAAAAATCTCCATGCTGTCCATGTTATTTAAATATTTTTCTAAAATATTTTTTCAATTAAAAAGAAGTCCTTGATACTCAAACAAAAATTTTCATCTCGACATTTTCTTTTCTTAAATTTATACATACATTCTATAAAAAGTATTAGCCACTCATCGATAGACTTCGCCGATAAAATGAATACATGTTTTAGGGTTTGAATAAAAAATCTGCATGTTAGTTTCATAACGTTTGCTGTTTGTGCATTATTCAAGTTATTCTCTTTTGTTGAACTGCATGGAAGTCAGTATTTTTGCTTTCCGCAGCTAAAAATAGCATTGTATAAAATTATGTGAAATTCAGTTTTGTAAAATTAGTTGAATACACTACTTAAAACGAATTTTTATGAGATCATTTTTTTAAAACTACATCTTTCACTAGTACTTGATATATTCAAATTTTAAAAGTAACTTAAAATTTAAATCTAATTAAAACCTAATCACCTTTTACATTGGATCATAAACTTGAGGGCATTTTCTCCTTCCAACAAAAGGACACCTTACCTTTATTTACACATTTATACATTCTAAAGTCCTAGTGAAATTGTAATCTCTCACTCTCATGTTAAAAGATGGTGCTCATTTCTTAAATAAATGTCAATTACCACTACATATTTTGAGTACAAATCTGTAGTTGCAGTGGAATTCGTTAAAAGTTTTAAAACGAAACCAAGCTAAAATCACATCACGCTTTAGCTATTTTTGAAATATTTTTAATTAATTTTTCAGTTTCCTTAGTTTTTCTTTCTTTCCTTTTTCTTTTTTGACAAAATATTAACAATACATTGCTTTGCCAACTCTGGCAAGAAGTTGATTTTGTCTTTAATTTAAGTTTGAAAATAATCTGCTTATCGTCCTCGTGAAAAAAAAAAAAAAAAAAAAAAAAAAAAAAAAAAAAATGTTCAACAACTTTTGAAAATTTTATTGCGTTTCAATAAATTGTTTTCATTTTTACCTATTTTTCTGTTGGCTGCTCATTTTTTGAGATAGAGTGCAAATTCTTTAGACGTAAAAAACATATTTACGAACATTACTAATAAAGAAAAAACAAGTTAGGTTTATAACTCAGATGCATTGCCTTTCTTTTATCCAAGGGCCGCTCCTCATATTAAAATAGCCCTCGCAAATTAGAACAAATGGAAAATTCCAAAATATTAAAAAAAAAAAAAAAATCCAAATAACATGATAAAACACGGAAAAGGATCTATTACTCATCTATTCTCCAGAAACCAATTTCTTAATATTTGGCTCCAAATTCGTGACAAAAGGACTAATTGTATTTTTCGATTTGTAACATTGAACAAAACAACTCAGCTTCGCGGGCCGCATGTAGCCCACGGGTCGCATGTTCGGCACCACTGCTGTTTCAGAATTAATTCGTTTTTTTATGGGTATAAAAACATGCATTTTTTATGAATATTCTGTTCTAAAAAAAGAAAAACGTCGAAAGGCTATGAAAATTATATGTTTAAGATAGCTAGATCTTACATTTCAAACACAAAACAGCAGAAAATGCATAAAGAGAGAGAAAAAAATTGCCACTTGATTACTTAAATATCAGGGATAAGAGAAGACGGAGGAAAAAGAGAGAGGAGAGAAACTGACTCTGCAGAGAAAACAACTATACCCTCCTGGTTACGGAGGACCGCATAACCAAAAGGCGTTATAACAACGTAAGAACGAAAACCACAACTTCGGCAAAACCGAAAATAAATAAATAAAACCCAAATTCGAGGAGAAAAATCGAGACAGGCCATCATCACTCACCTGAGTTTGTCTCTGGTGCGCAACTCGAGACGCCACTCGACTCCGCCTTCTTTTACGAGCGGGGTTTGGCTTTCAACTGTTCGCACTTGTCTCATTAACCGGCCGAAGCAGCGAGACATTTCTCTTCCGTCCCCCCCACCCTTTGGTGGAAAAAGATTCGCTCGATTCACGCTTTTCTTCGCAGACACACGCGCGCGTTTTATTTATTTGAGGCCCATAGAAGCGGAGGAGGTCGTGGACCCTTCGCTGGCCTACGATCCAATGGCGACGCGCACGAGGGATTCCGTAATGACTCTGGCCGTGAATGCTGGCGGTTGGACGAAAGGGAGACCGAGGGGCGTGAACATACCACCGAGGAGCATGCCGACGGTTGTTCGCGTTCCGAACGGGCACCGCCTCTGAATCCACGCTCTCTCCCCCCCCCCCCCCTCCTCCACATTGCAGAGCGCTTGCGCAAGTGCCTTACTCTCCCTTCTCCAGAAAGCACAGCCTTGGACAATCTGTTTGGTCACCATCGCGAAAGACGCTCTGCGAAAAGCTCTCCAGAGAGCTTCGAAAGAGTTGACGTCAGCTGGTTTCTCGAGCAGTCGCTCTCTACTGCTCCGTTAGAGACTATATGAAACACAATCGACAGTAACTTTGTTGCCGAAGCAGACAGAAGAGTAACTTTATTCTTAAAGTTACTAAAGAGGCAGGTTGAACACATCAATATGCTAGTACCATCCGACATGCTTGCCGCCCAATCAAGACTACTCTATCAGCTGAACAAGTTCTATGGAGAGAAGGTCCACAAACGTAAACAAAACATTGCCGAAGCAGTACGAGAGGTATGCAGGGTCGTCCAAGAAGTCCTAAAAGAGGTTGAAGCTCAAGAACCGAGGTTCATCTCTTCCCTCAACGACTGCAACGGGAGATATGAAGGCTTTGATGTCATTTCTCCCACTGAATTTGAAGTTGTGCTTTACCTGAACCAGATGGGCGTTTTCAATTTCGTCGACGACGGATCCCTGCCAGGATGTGCTGTGCTAAAGCTGAGTGATGGTCGAAAACGTTCCATGTCATTATGGGTTGAATTCATAACAGCATCCGGATACCTTTCGGCTCGCAAGATTCGATCGCGATTCCAAACGCTCGTAGCACAAGCCTGCGACAAGTGTAGCTACCGAGATCGAGTCAAGATGGTGTCTGACACCACAGAAGTCAAGTTGAGGATTCGAGAAAAATTTGTGGTGCAGATTACCCCAGCTTTCCGGTGCAGTGGGCTTTGGCCCCGAAGTGCAGCGCATTGGCCGATTCCGCCAATATCGAACATTTCGTGGCCACACCCAAATCTTGTTGCAGAAGTGAAAACCGAAGGATTCGATCTGTTGTCTAAAGAATGTGTAACGCTGCAAGGAAAGCAGTCTTCTATGGAGGGAGACGCTTGGGTGCTTAATTTCGGCGAAGCAGAGAACAGATTGCTACAAGGTGGTTGCAGAAGCAAGTGTCTCAGTATTCTCAGGACTCTGCGAGACCGTCACTTGGACTTACCGGGCAACCCCGTAACTAGCTATCACATGAAAACCCTGTTGTTGTACGAATGCGAAAAACACGCAAAAGAGGTGGAATGGGATGAAACCTGCCTCGGAGATCGATTGAATGGGATTTTACTCCAACTGATTTCCTGCTTGCAGTGTCGCCGGTGCCCTCACTACTTTCTCCCCCAATTGGATCTTTTCAAAGGCAAATCCGTTAGCTCGTTGGAGCATGCAGCCAAGAAATGCTGGAACCTTACTCGTTTGCTTCTAACAAACCAAAGATCGCTAGAAGAATTGTGAATCTAAATTTTATTTTCAATTGATTTCAAATACCCTCAAAAAATGAGACGAGTGTTTTAAAGACATGATATAGAAACTTTCGGGCTTCAATTGTTCATTAAAACTTTTCTTTTTCCTGGTTAGAATCAAAGAATCAAAGACTGATAAAAGTAAAGATTAAAAAAATCCTACGAAGATAGAAAAATATATGATCCAAATTTTCTGACTATTGCGATTCGAAAAATTACAAACTAAAAGTGAGAAAAGTCTGCATCATATAAGTAAAAGCCTCAACAATTTCAAGTAGACATATTAAAAAACTAAACATCTTCAAAACATTAGTGATGCTAGCACATGCTTCCATCTTTTTGTATCAGATAACAACTCTAGTATCAATATTGTCAAATCATAGAATATAACAATGAATTGTACCGACATGCAAAAAAGTTGGAATGATACAAAAACAGGTGTTATTTGTGCGAACTCTTGGATTTATGACTTTCCTCATTTTTGCTAGACTTTTAATCTGAACTAAATCTGTTATTAGAATTAGAACATGGTTTTAAACTGAAAAGAAGTCATGCAATACATTTGTTTTCCCAAGAGGCGAAAATGTACAGAATTATGTGTAGAGTATGTTTCAATATGTACAGAAATACAGGTAGATATGTAGTTTACATTGGTTTTCATTCTTTTTTCTTCCCTAGTGCAATTACTGTTTGTGATGAGAAATTCAAACATGCTGTCATCTCAGAGCAACAGTAAGACATCTAATCATAGGAATAACAGTAAGATATCCTATTGTTGCTCTGAGACGACGATATACTATTTGGTTTACAAACAAAATTTGGAAAGATAATAAATCAAATGAAAAATAATCAAAAAATGTGTTATTCCCACTTTAAAAACTTTGGGAAGATTTATAGCAAACCTTTTGAGGACCATTATGGAAGAAATGTGTCTCTTAATTTAAAAATTTATTTCATAGATTGTGAAACACACATAATATATAGATTATATTTTTCTTCGTGTTATTTAGACTTGAGAATCCTACAGCAAAAAATGAAAAGAAAAAAAATATCAGTTTATTTTATTTATTTAATTACTTTTTTTGAAAACACTGCAAACTTATATATTCCACCGCAAATTATATGGTCCTCAAAGGGTTAAAAATCTAAATTTATCTATTTACAACTTGAAGCAATCTAAATATTCAATCTTGTTTCCAAAAATTATTGTAATTTGGTAATGGAAATTTCTTGAAACATAATCAAAAAATATCAACTGATATTATAATACAATGAAAGAAATTAACTACCTTAGCTCACATTTTCAGGGGAAAAAAAAGGCCTAACTATTTACTTGGGGCAATTACGGTTAACGAAAGTTGCCAAAAAGAAACCTTTTAACATTATGGACACTTAAAAAATAAAAACACTGCCCAAAGCAAGAACCTTATTTGATTGTTTAGCAAGGATTAAAGTTTCTGAGAAAAATTTTGGTTATGAAAATAAGTTAAACAAACTATTTCTCAAAAAAATATTTCGAGTTTAGCACAAAAACAATGGCACATTTTCTATGTTTAGTTATTTTTAATATTATTGAGACTCCATTACTGCATCAGTAATCATATTTAAACCACACCATATACTTTTTAACATAACATCAGCATATAATCCTCATTGAATAAAATTATTTTATCAATATTTTAATCGACTAGATCAGAACTTTAGAAATTAGAACCAGATCGAATTAATCAGAAGTATTCTGTCTCAGTAATCTAATGAACACAAAAGAGCGATTGGAACCATTATGAGAAATAATTAAATGGGTCATTCTCCAGAAACGGTCATTTTCATCTCCTTGTTAATTTACAAATGTTTTATGAATTATACATATTTTTAGGGGTTTAACTACTTTTCAGGATAGAGTTTAACAAGATCATTAAAAGTAAATTTTCTATATTTTATTTTAAATGTCTTTAGTCTAAATTACCAAATGTCATTTCCTCACTAGTCCCCACTGTTAGTAAAAAATAAGCACAAAATATTTCTAAGCCAAACAAACAATAATTCCCCTTTCTGTGTTTTTTATTCCAAAATGTTGAAGAATTTAGATAAAGAAATCATTTAAAATTAGTTCACGTAATTATTTTTACGCTTGTTCCTAGCGGTTGGGTGTCATTCCCACCCTCTCATAACAGTTAATTTCTTTCGCAGAATCGCAACGAAATAGAAATTCTTTGTAGCAAAAAGTGTAGTAATTTACAGTCGGTAACGCAGAAAAATATTGCAGTATATTTGCGTCTTTAATTTGTCGGATATGTTTACTTGGAGTCTATTTGAAAACATAAAACCAGATAAGGTTTTTTGCATCCGTCATTCCCTCACACCTGTTTTTATAGAAAAATAAAATAAAGTAATGCATGAAAACTGAATAATCATCAGTTATTTCCTCGCTTGAGAATATTTTATGCGAAAAAATTCAAATTTCAGCTATAGGCATATCTAACAGAATTTTAATGAATTCGTCATTGCTTCACTAGTGAGGGAATGCGCTTACAATGCTGTGAGTGTATAATACAAAAATATTTTTGTTTTTCAGAAGCAATATTTTTTCCATACAGCCCTTACATATATGGATGCCTCAATTGCCAAATCGATTAACTCCCCTTTTTAAAAAAATCCACATTTCTGCTTCAATAGTGCTTTATCAATGCTTAGCATGTGAATATATGCATTAAATATAAATTCAGTACATTTTTGATCATGTGATGGCAGAAAATGTAACACGAGGGCCTATATACTCCTATAGATAACACCATCTTCTTCATCACTTTTCTTTTCTTTTAGTTTTATGGAGTTGGTCGATTTGGCAAAGGAAGCATCCATATACATCTCTATAAAAGATTTCATCTGATTCCACGCACTTTAATTTTTTTTTTTTTTTTTTGAAACTCAAAATGACTTTGACCCAAATGAGCATGACCCAAATACGTACTATATTTGTGCTAAAAAGTAAAATTATAAACACATACATACACAAATTAAGAAATTATTATTATTTTTTTTTTGTTGATATGTGCTTTTAAATGCTATTTATATTTTGAGTATCATGTAATCATTTATCACAAAAGAAAAAGAAAAAAAAAAAGACTCAAAATGGATTTTAAGTTGATAATTTTATAGCAAGAGGAAGATCATGCTTCAAATCATTTTTAATGCCTAAGCCCTTTAGCATATGTTTCCAATATACATGGAAAATCAAATCTCAAGTTCATTAATTTTATTTCTTTTTCTATAGAAACCTATCTATAGAAAAATCAAACTGCTCCCCGATGTACAGACGGTTTATTAGGAACCATACATTACTGCAGACATATAATAGAAAACACGATATTTATCACATAATTAATGTTACTGCAATTACTAAAAAGACATGGGTGTCATTTAACAAAACACATTTGATCAAAAGAGTTATTCGTTTTTGCTCGTTCTATCGAGCAAAGTTTCACTTTAGTCTCGATAAGAATATAGAAAAAACAATATTAAAAGTTACTTATTAATGCACAATTTTTAATTCTTTTACTACATTCCGAGTGTTATAGATTAAGTTAAAATTTTTGTCATCGAAACTGTCTTCTCTGATGTTGTAAATGCATTAAAAAAACATTTGAATGTCAGACCATAATCAACGGGTTCCTTAGTCCATTAGGAATCATTGATACAAGGTCATATAGCATGTAACATTGCTAGGAAAGAAATCATTCGCAAACAGTTTTAAACATATTCACAAGTGGTAAGCTCATCATATCAACCCAATTTCTAAAATAAATAATGATGGAAATTTTAAACTTGAAGTTTTAATTACTACCTTTTGATGGATGCTGAAGAGTTAAAAAAATTCATGTGATTTAATATCTTTCAATACAGAAGGATTAATCCTGCGAGAAAACTTCAAAATTTTGAAAAAGTTTCACTATATTTCTACGACTCAAGTAACTACGTAAATTATGTTTGGAAAGTTGTGAACTTTTCAGAAAATAATTGGAACCAAATTGAGCCTTTTTCGATTCCTCTAAAATTTGGGAAAAGGACAAATCAGATATTGAAGACATAGAATGAAATGTAACAAGGCGCGCAGATTTGGAAAACTCGATAACCAAACTCGGTACGAAGTATCGTTTTTAAGAACTAATTTTAACAGAAATTGTCTTAGCAATTTTCAAAAGTTTTGATACAGCGCAGACTCGAGTATTTCACACTTAAATTTTATTTTCTATTCCAAACGATATAAATTTTAACTGCAAAATTTTCAAAAAGAGGAACGTATGCAAAAGCACCCCTTCACCTGGATTGAAAAGAATTTTAAACCTGTTCAGGGGAAAAAAATACACTTTCACCCATTCCACTTATTAAGGGAATTAATAAAGACTTATGAGCTAAAAATTAAATACAAATCAACAACGAAATAAAAGCACTACTACTGCAAAATATTGCCGACAAGTATTTCGGGATAACAAGGAATCTCCGTTTCAATGCAAAAAGACGTGAGCTTCTGATGAGGGCATCTGACAAAAGCTTGATGTCGGTACAGCATTGCAGTCATTGAGATCCATGTTATTAAAATCTGTTCGCGTCTGTCTGAAAGTCTGAAGCTCGATCTTCTCAAGAACCGCTGTGAGTCGAGAGCCGAACGAGGTACCGATCGATTCGAAATTTTCCAGAAAAAAAACAATAAGACCAATCTCGTAATTGTACGACTTTAATTAGCGGAGATATTAACTAAAACGTTAATTACCATTACGTTATTCAGGAATTTTTATTTCTTTCCTGTTGCTATTTTGCATATGGGTCATTCTCCTGCAATGTGGAATTTTGCAATCCTGAATTTTTAATTTTTGAACTTTTCAGGAAGGATGCAGTTTGGCATTTTTTTAAAAGACAAAATATGTGTCTTGGTAAAACTACAATAGTTCATTAAACATGTACATTGCAGATAATGGTGCTTTAGCTTGTAAAAAGGACAAAAAGTGTCATTACCATCACATGTTAAAAAATCATGTAGAAATTCCAAAAAAATTTTTTTTAGTGGTTTTAAGTTTTACAATTAAGTATCAGCAATAAAAAGCCTGACAGAAAATAAAGAACAAATACATCATTTTAAGTCTTTTAATAAATTAAAAATAGTTTCGAGATTCGTTTTTTTTATTTTTTATAAAAATATTCTGAATGCATTATATCATTCATTTTCACATGTTCAAATTAGTCTTATAATCTAAAGTAAATGTGTTTTCGAAAATATAAACCCAAGAGCAAGTTAAGCGAAAGATCAAGAAATGCGTATGTCTATTAGGGTGTCCCAAAAAAATGAAAGTCGTTTTTTTTAAACGCATACCCTCTTATTTTTTTCCTTTTATATCAAAACCGTTGTAAAAAAAAGTTTCATGCAATTTGAAGCACGGTAACCCGTGCCGACTTGCACCTAAAGGCCTAATCGTGTAAATAGCACGTGTATTCATAATCAAGCGAACGCTGGCGACGCGATACTTTACGAAGCTCAAAACAGCTGTAAATAGTGCACAGAAAACATATGTTGGGGGGCGGGGGGCTTATCTGTGGCAATTTGCAAACCGTCAAACATGTCAGTACGAATATATTCCTGTCAGCGAGCGCAGTATAGTCCTTAGGGAACGAAACAAGGCAGTGAAATTGCAAAGTTTGAAAAAAGAGACATTTTTAATAGAAGTCGTAAAACACCAAATTACGGGCTTGAAACTTCCCTCAAACGGACAAGTTCTGTTTGTTTTGTTTTATAACATTCGAGAAGTAAATTTAACCATCAGTGAAAGTGCAAATCTCGCTGTTCGGGAATGCATCATCTTTTGGGAAAAGGCACTTATTCCCACCAAATCGTTGTCAAATTGTGTGAATAAACTTAAAAACCTGAATCAAATTTGGAGAGACTTACAAAAAACTGCAAAAAAACTGCAAGAAGTATTCAGGCAGCGCCAACAAGATTTTGAGAGTAATTTAAACAATTTATTCAATATTGCACATGCTGATGGACTTCGGTTAATCAAAATAGAGGAAGATGGGATTTTCTTGCAACTCCAAAAAGAGCCCGGCCGACGTGGTCACTTTAGGTGGAGTGGATAAAAAACTGGCCGACAAAGAGGAAATGGCTCGACTCTGAGCTGTCAAAGAAAACAGGCGCATTAAATACGATTCCGCTTCAACATCCTCGGAATTGTGTGAACCTATACAAGAAGATTTCTCTTCGAGCTCTAGTGAAAATATTAATTCAGAAAATTTCCCTGAAACATATAAATCAGTACCTGGAACAAGTTTATCAGAACCTGGAACAAGTATTCCAGAAACTAGAACAAGTATTATCAGAACCTGGAACAAGTAAATAAGTAATGAGGAGCGATTTTATTACTCCAAAGTCAGTTGCTGCATTGGACAGTGGTCCAAGTATACGAGATTATGTGTTTATTCTTGAAGCTACTATTGATGCACTTGGGTGTAACATTGATGAATTTCCCATAGGTAAATCTTCAATTCAAAGAGTTCGAACCGAAAAGCGGAAGGAGTACGAGGAAAGAATAAAAATTGGTTTTCAGAACGAGGTACCATATGTAGTGAATTTACCTTGGGATATGAAACTGTTGCCTGCTTTGAGTGCTCAAAAATCAAAAGAAGATCGCTTATCTATAGTTATTTTATATGGATGTGACGAACAATTAATTGCTGAGTTTAAACTGGAATTCCACAGGAAAAAAAACAAACAAAGACTGTTCGAAAGGCAGTTTTAGCTTGGAATCTCGAAGATAAAGTTAAAACTCTCTGTTGTAATACTACAGCTCCTTTCATTGGTTCTTGCGCTATTCATGAGCAAAAATTTGATAGAGAAATGCTTTCCTTTGCTTGCCGCCATCATATATATGAACTGATCTATCCCACTAAAATACAGTGCTATGGAGGATCTGCGGAGTTGTTCCAAACTGTACCCTAACTTGGAAAATTTACTTGACTTTTACCGTGCTGAACTTACTAATATTACGGTCAGGGATGACTATCAAGAGTTGATAGAACTGTCTATCATATTTTTAGGTGGAGATACAGAAAATGAATTTAAAATAAGATCACCGGGAGTCATGCACAAAGCTCGATGGATGGCTCGAGCGATTTACTCCCTAAAACTATTACTATTTAGTTCACAACTAAAATTAGATACGAAGGAAAATGAAGCATTGTTTGATGTCAGTGACAATATACGTGAAACCATGGCTTCAATGCAATTTGGAAGTCAAAGCACCCAACAAAGATTTGTGCTTTTTGATAAAAGTGTGCGAAAATGTGGACCCAATTATCTCAAAAGCTGCTCTACAAAAATTCATCCAGCTTTTATGGTATGGACAATAATATTTCATTCCTTGATGTGAAAAAAACTGTCTCAATGCTTAGAGCAGTAAACGATGCAGCTGAAAGAGTGGACAAAATGATGCAGGACTTTCATGGTTTACTAACAGCTGATGAGAAACAAAAACAATCTGTGTTACGTTGCGTTCAAGAGCAGCGGAAGCTCTATCCTGACTGCAAAAAGCAAACATTGAATTACAAATATGTGCAGTAATGTTTCTTGTAGTCTAATATTGTTGTAAATATCTGCTTTAAATAGATTGATGTCGCGTATGGTAAGGAATTTTACAGTTAGCAATCTTTCCACTGCAGTTGCCGTACAGGGTTTCAGGTCCAACTTTGACCTCAAGTCGGCACGGGTTCCCGTTATTTTATTGTAAGGAAACTTTTTTCTCATGTTTCTGATATGAAATGGAAAAAATTTGGAGGGTATGCGTATTTGATTTCACACATTTTTTTTTCGCCATTATATCTTGGGACACCCTAATGTCTATATATTACACATGAAGGGCAAATCACATTTTCATCAGCTTTCATTTATTACAGCTGCATTTATGCATTTATTAGAGAGTCATTTCATGAAGCACGCATTTTCAAGATTCTATTCATTTAATTCTAAGACTGCTTAGCGTCGGAAGCTCAAAACGCTTTCAGCATTGGAAAAAAGGGTCCTTGTAGCCCCGAAACACGCCTACATGTCGCAAATTCATGTATTTTATATCAGTTTTTTTTAAAAAATGATTTAGGGGAAAATTGCTGTTAATGAACTGGTTCCATGACTGGACTTTGAAGATTTTTCCCACGAAATCAGTTTTAGTGCATTCTTTTGTCTCAAAACAACCCAATGCAGAATCATCAAGGAGCTTGAATCAATACATCATATTGTTAAACGTCCAGACAGGATTTATACTGTTCCCTTACTAATTACTGGCATTTACATTTTGCTCTTACATCTTTTGAATATTACTGAACAACTAAATGAGAACATTGACTTGAAAGAGTCCATTTTCAAGTAGTATTCATAATATTTAAAGTTTCATCATGTATCGTCACAGCAGTGACAACTATGAGAACATCCAAAATGACGCAGTTGCTATCATTGAACCACTATGTGTTTCTATGAATGAACCAGCAAACAAAGTGGTTCATTCTTGAAATCTTATAAATATTTTTGAAGATTAAGCTCAATTATCTTTAATAATTGATCAGTTTTTGAGATAAATGTGATAATGATGGAAAAATATTTTAAAAATAAGTTTTGGAACCTCCCCTCAGTTAACATATTTTCAACTAAAAAAAATTGTGAAGTCGATTCAGTATTTGTTAAACTAAATTCTAATACCGTTTCAAGTACGTTTGTGGTTCGACAAAAATACCAAAATAAGTGAAATAAAGCAAGTGGATAACTGAGGGCATGCAACACGCTATAGCAAAATCCTTGTTATCAAGTAAAATCTTTGCAGATCAAATTTTTTGAGCTTGGATGAAACAAGGCTCCCATTTGTTCAAAGGAGGCCCCATGAAGTGTTAGCTAAGAAGAGTAAGTCACATGTTAGAAAATATCAAGTGGTGAGCGAGGTGTGGTGAAAACAGCTGCGTTGGGTGAGTCCTAAGGGGTTTTTATGTTTCTCCTGTGATTAAAAAAAATAAATAAATAAAAATAAAAAAGAACACAATTTTCTCTTTTTGAACAACTTACAATTATTTGTAGTGTTTGTTTATATCCTGTAACAACTATTTATATCTCAAGGTTTGATTTTCTTATTTGAGAATGTGGTCCATCGATGGAAATTCAATGGCCCATCCATAGCAACTGGTTCCCATGAATGGACCACATGCTAAAATATTTCTTTTTAATTTTTATTCTTTATTGAATACAATTAACACAAAAGTGAATATTTTTATTAGGAGATATATACTGAGTAATTATTCCTATCGTCAATATAAAGTTTGAGTCTAGACTACTTCGTGAAAAAGGTCAAAAGTGTTGTGTGGTTTCACTGACGGCAACTTTCCTCTATTTCTAAGGACTAAGTTAAACGCTTTCATGCACTTATTCAATTCATTGTTGGTAGATTCGTGATCACCATGTTGAACAAGAAACACTTGACATCTCAGTGCAACGAGACCGATTCCATGTACATAGGAAGAAAGTGATGTCGCATACAGGTGTAACATGATCTATTTAAAGGTCTTCCAGAGCAGTTAGACAAGTTATTCTACTAATGAACGCGGCTCCTATTTTTATCTCCAGTCGGAGTCAAAGGGCAAGAGAGTGAGCGGCACGCGACCGAGGGAAAACTGACAACCCGGGGATTACGACGACCCCCGTAAAGTAGGAACGATGCCAGGCAGGGCCTCATCCCGAGGAAGAGCTTAATGTTTTACCTTTTTCAAATATGCGCAACAAAGCTAATTTCAAGATGTTTTACTCAGGCAAAGGGGTAGTTCTACCAGTAGCGTAACTACGGGGTCTACGCCCTGGTGAACTAAAGAAATTGCGCCCCCGCCCCCCAGGGTTGCCCACATGAGAAGTCACCGAAAGTCATTGTGACCTCCTTTTTTTTTTAGAGGAGGGGGACATTTTAATTAGTTGATTCGACAAATAGGAGGCAGCATTGTAATTTTTTTTCTCATTTTCTTTTTTAGAATTGTTTTCAATGATGCCCAATGTTCCTTCTCAGTTGATATTATGTATGTGTCCCTAGCTCTTTTTCTTATGAGATTTTTTTTTTCATTTTTTAAAGCATTTTTCAAATTTTATGACCAAAAAAAAAAAAAAAATTTAATCAGTTGAAATGCCGCCCCCCTGGCTGCTGCGTCCCTGGCGAGAGCCACTCCTGCCAACCCCTAGTTACGCTACTGAGTTTTACGTAAACAGAAGTATCAAAGGGGGGTGGGGATCAGCCCGGGTGACGCTACAAATTGGTTTTAAGAGTTCATGAACATTAATATATCTTATTTATCAAATTTTAACGACAATTGCGAATAATATTGAGGGAGGGGGGGAGGGGCTGTTACATAAGCGTCTAGGGCAAATCTAAAAAGAACAGTGTCCGAATGTTTGATATCGCAAAACTCGAGAAGTAGTTGATAGATTTATTTGAAGTTTATGACAACGTTCCCTTTGTGTAGAGAAGATCGCCCATAAAATTTTTTTACCCTCGAAATTCTAAGAATTTAGCTGACAAATGAGTTATAAGTATTTTCGCCCATTGTTAAGCGAGAACTGAAGTAAATATTTTACCCGTTGCCAAAGACAATAAGAGAGAGAGAAAAACAGCTATTTCAATTATTTAATATCTAAAAATACTTCCGACTTAATTTCTTTGAGGTTTAAATGAAAACTATGTCCGCAGCCAATGGGCAATAAGAACCTTAACCTTTTTAATTATCTGTTTTAAAACAAGTCAAATACTTACGATTTTCACGCAAACATTTAAAAAATAATACATGTTTGACAGTCGGAGGTCCGACGCACGACCAGAAGCTCCTTTCAATATTTTACTTAATTGCCTTCTGCTTTTAAAACTTTTCCCAAACTGTTTTAACTAACTTGTAAACACGTATCATGTAAACGTAGTCATGGAAACTTTGCTGGTATCGACCTATATATTTTCTGAATGACAGAGTTCATTTGCTATAATTGCAATGCGTATTTCTATTAAAAGTCTTTTTTTTTCTACGGAGGGCAAATTTTTATTTTGTTCTAACGGTAATATATCTTTTTATTTAATTACCTTTTCTTGGGGGGTAATGGATGGTTTTGAGGGATAGCAATTGTTGCTCTAATAGGGAATTTTAATACTACACGGAATATGTTTGGGTCTTAAGTTATAAGATATTTGCATTTGAGTCGAACAAAAAGATTTTTTTTAACGTAGGGAGGAGATTTTTTATACACAAGGGACTTCCTTTAAAATTCTTAGCGGTTGCAACTAATTTTACATAAAATGATAACATTACTCATAATTGTCTTTTAATGTTCTCTTTTGAGAAGCCACATAAATAAAACTTATTTCAACATCATGTTTACACAAAACATAGAATTGTTTTTGGAGGCCCCCCCCCCCCACCACATACGCATTGCAATTATAGCAAATGAACCCTCATTCAGAAAATTTAACGGTCCATTCCAACAAAGTTTCAATGGCTACGTTTACATGACACGTGTTTACATCATAGTAAGAAAAGTTTGGGGACAGTTTTAAAAACAGAAAGCAATTAAGTAAAATATTGAAAAGAGTTTCTGGTCGTACGTCGAACCTCGGACTGTCAAACATGCTTGACACCACAAATTACCGCTCAGGTGAAACCCGTGCTAGGAACGCCACTGATATCAATTGTCTCACAAAATACCCATGTTAAATCATCGTTTCAATTCATTTGGATGAACAAAAACTCTACGTTTATATACAACGCAATTAAATTTTGGAAATTTTCAGGAACAATATTTAATTGTTTAAGTTTTAAGTTTTTTCTTTTTTGGCTCACTAACGGACGTATCTTTCACGACATACGTCCGAAAGACGCGCATTCTTTTCAGTAGATGGTTTCTCATTTGGCTACAAAAGTAAATAGAAACGCACCAAAGATTTACTTCCAGACTCTTAAATTCAAATTCACGAAATATTGTTTAACAGAACTATTAATAAAACACTATTACTAAAGTATTATTTGGTCTTTTTTTTAAAGTTTTAAATAGCTGGAGAAAAATTTAATACGTTACGAAGAGATTAAGATAGTCAATTTGAAAACAATGAGCTCATTCAGCCCCACACTCGAACTGGAATTGGAATGATTACTTCAACTACGTAATAAGTTCGTAGCTATTTTGAGCCTGAAAAGCGAGAGAGACAAAACAGTGATTATTTATCTGTTACATAGAGCTTAAATCAACATTATATCCTGTTACTGTTTGAAAATTACTTAAAAAATCATGCTCATAAACTCTGAATGTTTTTCACAAGCAAAGAGCAAGAGGAGCAGAGCAAAATGATTGTATTTTATGCCAGCGTAAACTAGATGAAAAAAAAAATCATGTGCTAGTTTTAAAAAACTCACAAAAATAAACGTAGGGGGAAAGGGATGGAATGTGGGTACCGTATATACAGTCGGATCCCGCTGCAACGCGATCCGACTTACGCGAAATGGCTATAACGCGAGTTTTTCATGAGTAATGAATTTTTTATTTCAGACGCAAATTACTCACTTGCAACATGAAATCTTTTGGAAAGGAGCAGCGGAGCATTAGAATGGGCTTCGTTGACACTAAATATCGGTTTCTTGAATAGAATTCCATCCCTTTAATTTCACTGACAGCGGAAGTTCACATATTGTATTAGTCGAAACAACGCTTTGCTTTAGTTTATACAAATTACCGCTCCGATTCTAAACTGTTTTTTTTTTTCCTTCTTATGAACGTTGATAAAACAGAATGGTTCCCAAACAAGGACTTTCATCTCAAGTTAGCAAAAGTGGAAAGAAAAACAGAAAGTTTCTGAAGATGCAAGAAAAGGTAAAGATTTTCGATGTTTAAACAATTATTAAGTGTCTCGAAGGTATCACGACATTTTGGTATGAGTTAATCTTCGATACGTACAATTAAAGTTCAAGAAAAGGAAATCCGCAAAAGTTCAGAACTTAGTTTTAATAATGAAGCTCGCAGAGTAGTGTCTGAGCAAAATACAAACATCATGAAAATGGAACCCAGGCCAGAAATAGTGGTGCTCCCACACTGCATAAACTTCATAAATTTTAAAATTATAATTAAAATTACGATATCTACTGTTCAGTGCTTCTGTAATGCAGTAATATTCTTTCTGTAAGTACCCTACTTTTAAAGTACATGTATCTCATTGATCATTGATTTTGTGCGTCATAACAGAGTAATCATGTTAAATAGTAACGTGTTTTTCTAAAATACAGTAAGAAGTTAGTTCTTTATAAAACATACGGTAATATATAGCTAAGAAATAGTTTGAAACAATTTGAGGGGTGTTAACACATGTCTGAAATAATTGGGCATGCTTATAAAAAATTTCTAAACATACGTTGTTCCACAACGCGAAATTCCGACTTACGCGAGGGGTCTTGGAACGCATCCCTCGCGTAAGTCGAGATCCGACTGTATATATATATATATATATATATATATATATATATATATATATATATATATATATATATATATATATATATATATATATATATATATATGTGTATTTTTTTTTTTTTTTTTTTTTTTGCAGGTATTGAATGATACATTTTTTTTTTAATAATTAAAAACTTGTTACTCTTCAGAAACAAACATACATTGTTGAAAATTATGCTATGTATCTAGCGCTGCAGCACTGTAGAAAGGAAATATTCATTCTCATTTATTAACGCAAGACAAACGGATATAAATAAAGAGAGATAAAGAGATAAATATCGATATATGGATAGATAGTGACTTAGATAGATAGATAGATACGGAAAATATAGAGATAAGGTAGAGATAGATACACAGATTGATAAATACAGAGAGAGAGAGAGAGAAGATCGTATGGAACCAGAAAACAAAGATTGATAATTATACAGATATATATAAAGATAGAATGAGATAGGAATAGAGACTGATTGAAGTAATATATACTGAAGTCAAATATTTAAGCAACCGCAGAAGACGAGAGTTTTGGCGTAAAATGGTGAATATATGAAAAGCGTATTGCGCAAAAAGTCAAACGATCTAGCCGCGAGTAATATAAATAAAATTACTATACCTGTTATATACTTGTAACACTTTGGTTCAAAATAGTTTTTCTTATTATATATTATTAACAGTATCAGCTATTTTCAGTCAATTATTTTCAAGTTTATTCATTAGCAAGCATTAGCATCATTACACTTGGTCTCTAAATCAAGTTCAATTTGTATTTTTTACTTTAAAATCCTTATTGTTCTTTTGGTTAAACTCCAGAAAGAATTACATGAGTGGTACATAAAAAGCTGAAAACTTGTTGCATTCTGAAAAAAGGGAAACGTATTTGCGACATAAAGTTTAAAAATAAAGATCTCAGTTTTTTATGTGCGTTTAATGTGTGGGGGAAAACCAGAGTAATCAGGCGCGGAAAAGCGAGAGGAGCAGACGAGAAAAACTGCTGCGGAGTTTCAAATGACGCGCTGAATGTCCCACGAGAGCTTGTTAAAAGAGAATAAACGCGCGAACACTGCGATGGATTAAGGAAGGAAAGGGGGGGGGGGATTATTTACGGGAAAAGCGCTCCAAGGCACAATTAAAAAAGTAATAATCTCTTTCATTAAAAACGGCTTTTTAAAATCAGATTCAAAAGCATTTTTTTGTCTAAAAGTCTCATGTTCAAAGCGAGCGCTTGAAAGACTTATGAACAGAAAAAAATGAATCTGAACTTATTTAATTCGTATAATGAGAGCATGTGCAGTTTGGTGGCGTTATGAAAAAAAAAAAAAGTTTTTAATGCCCAATGAGCTCGAGAACCTTGACTTTGATGGAAGAGTTGGATTGAAAAACTTATTTTCTTCAAATAATGTATACCAGAAATTGTATGAAGACAAGGAACAAAGTTACGATGTCTTGAAACCGTTAATAAGGTCTGTGCAACTTCCCAGTTTTTAGAAACTGTATTTATCACTGTTTAAACTAAAAAGCCACCATACGCCTATTAAACGTACAGTGCGTTATAGAAGCTGATGAGATTTCCCAGCCGCCTTTATAAATGTTTTCTTTCAGTCTCCAAAACATTTTAATTGACGTTACACATAATTTGATGGGCTTCAATCTAATGGTGTAAATCATTTAAAGTTACAACAAGTTACAAGTAACTTTTGACAATTTATAGTTAAAAAAAAAAAACATCTTTAAACACAAATTCTGCTCTTGGAGTTAATTTTAAGCAACCTTGATTATATTATGTCGATATTTCCCTGAAACTTTGCTAGAATTACTTAATAAAGCATTCTCATTCTATAGCCACGACCATAGTAAGAAAAAAATATGAAGTATCTGCGCACACAACTCAAAACTATCTGCAAGTATTTAAAAATTTATACAGTAGGTAGGTAAAATTTTCAGTAATGCAATGCTTATTGTGCTTTCAATCATGTATCCATGAAAGAAAGAAAATAATTCCAGTAATTTATCTACATATTTTCAAGATAACCATTGTTTAACATTGAAGTTAATTTAAAAATTTTGAGCATAATATATACATATATATATTTGCAGCAAATGTATCTGCGCACGGCGTACGTTTACATTATCTAGCTATGGCCACGACAACTGATGGATAAAAAGAGAAGCGTAAGCATGGTCTAATAAAAAAGCAGGGACTTGAAAAACCGCGAGGTTCTTAACCACTCGAGTGCTTCTCTAAAGTTTTAGTATGAAATTTTAAATAAAATACCTAGCTCGTGCAAAACAGAAAAAACAATTCCGGTTTAATTTCCTTTTCATTCTTTATACACAACAGATCACTCACTGATACAAAAGAAAAATGTTGCAGAAGGATAAGTAAAATGAAAGTGTAATTAAACGAATGAAGCACAAATGATAACATAAAAACCTGAATAATATAGTATAAACTAATACATGGCGTAACTAACTAGTAATTTTACGGTTGAGCTACTTATCCACTACTTTTTGAGAATTGTCATGCTATGTTTCATAAAAATAACCTGGCAACACAACATAGAAGTAACTGAATGAGCAGGGGAGCAGATAGCTACGAACTGTATCCCGTAGCGTCCGAAACTTGTCGAGCTACGAAGTTCCTACAGTGAATACAAAGTCCTTTGTATCTTCCCAACTATCAAAGATCGCCGGATATTTTTGCCATTAACTTGAAAATTGAATCGTTTCGATCTACCAAACTGCAAAAGGAAGTGCCCGGGTGCGATGCCTGTTAACGATGCCCAAACGAATCTAGCGCATTCACAGTAAGTTACATATGTCTCTAATGTTCGTTTACATGTGTCACGTAACTTTAGTTCACTTTCTGATGAAGTAACGTTGAGTAGTACGAAATAAAATGACTTGATTAGATACAAATTGCAAGAAGGCAAGATTTGCATATTATTTAATTACGTAGATGCGATGGGAAGGGGCTTTTGGAATTTAAGGGAAGGAAACCTAACTAACCAGGGCTGCGGAGTCGAAGTCATGGGGTCGATTTTGGAGTAAAGGAATCGGGGTTGGCCGCTTTCCTACCGAGTTCGCAACTCTGCCCTGCGGAATCTGACTGATTTGGGGGTAAAAGAGTGGGAGTCGCAGTCGAAGGGTTCAAAATTTTTACAGTCGGTGTCGATAATTTTTCCTCCGACTTCGCAACCCCTAAATTAAACGTAAGTTTTATTTTGACAATGACTAATCAACACCTGATCTGTTGGCGAAACCTGAATGTGGCTTCACGTAACAAAGAAAGAAAAATTTGTAAGTTGAAACGCTACTCAGAGTTGAAACTAAAGAGGATTTTTTTTTACCAAAAAGAAAAAAAAAAAAAAAAAAGGAATTCCTTTAAACGTTTTCTTTTTTTTTGGAATTTTTTTCTAGCAAGATTTGCTTGAAAGGGATTTAAGCCTATACAGCATGATTTAGTGCAATGAGTTTACGATGAAGTGTAGCGAGAAAACGCAAAAATTAAATGCATGATTTATTTTCTTTGTTTTTTCAATTTGTTTTCATTTAATACGCAAAGTGAAATTAACAAGTCCTAACAAGAACATATCCTTGTTTCATATTTTAGTTTTCTTTTCCCCCAAAATGAATTTAGAACGCATTAACTTCAACCTTTTTCATTTGACACTAGTTTAATCTAAAAATTTAACCGAAGTACAAGCAAGCATTAGCACTGTTTCTCTCTCTCTCTCATTTTTATTGGCTCACGCATAGGTAAAACTTGTAAAAACATTTCACGGACCGCTCTTTTTTTTTTTACACAAAAAACTTAACAGTGTATTTAAGAACTGCTACATACGTTAACTGTAACATTTTATCATTCGCTTAAAATATTAAAATGACGAAATTACCACAACCGTTGTGATCTAAAAATAAGCAAACCTTTTAGAGGTAGAAGAAAAAAAGCGAGGTAATATGTTTTAAAGCTAATATTTATTCAACATAGGAACAATTTAACTCAATAATTCAAAGTTTTGAATGGTCAACCATATATATCCATAGCGTTTTTAAAGTAGGTTTTGGGAATGTTCTTCAGCACAAGTGTCAGCTGCTTGAATGACTGGAAAATCATCCCAAAAAAAAGCTCCTTTCATTGCAGTTTTCAGTTTCGGGAACAAAATAATCACACGATGTTGGATCAGGCGAATACGGAGGGTGATTGAGGACACAAATCTATTTTCTATTCCCCAAACTGCAATCTTTTTACGGCGATATTCTAGCTATTAAAGCAGCAGTGAAGCATGTGCTAAAGATCGTTTCCAAAATCCCGTTTAAAAAGTCTATGGATAAATTGGTTGACCGTTTAAAACGTTGAACTGAGTTGAATAGATCCTATATTCATGATAAATATTAGGTTTAAAACGTATTACCGCGAAAATTTTATTCTATCTTTAAAGTTCGGCTATTTTTTAGATCACACAGGTGTACAATAGAGAACATTTTCAGAAAATCGAAAAATAATTACATTGCCCATTTCATAAACAAAAAGGAGGAAAGGAAAGAAACTAAGATGTAACAAGAGACAAATATGAGCACACCACACTGTTGCCTACCTTCAAGGGCAATATAGGCGTATATATTTTTTTCTACTTTCTAAAATTATGGCATTAGAAAAACTACGGCACAAAATTTTTATCAGGATTATATTTTTCCTTTTAAATCTTCTAACAGGTAAAAACCCCAAAGGAACGATCGCACAGAAAAAGTGTTGTGAATCCCTGCATTGGAACCATCACATAATGAAATGTAGACCACATTTTCCCAGGACTCTCATCCAGAGCCGAGCGAGCACGCACGCACGGACCAAAGGAAACAACAAAACGAGCGAAAATAAGGCCACTGTACAAGGAGAGCTGACTCGTCCGACATTTTGGTTCCTAAATTATATGCGTGATAACATTAATATGTGTACGAAAACCGCGTTGAAGAAAACTGGTGTCTAAGCCTCAGAATGTATTGCTTGATTGTTGTTCCACTATTTCAGTCTATAAAAAGGGAACATTTCATTCATTCAGATTTAAAATGTGTGAGGCTCGAAAATGAGACTTTTTACGGAAACTATTTTCCGATAGGCTATTGATTAAGAAATCAGTTCCCTGGTTAGATTTGCTCAAAGCGACGTTTTACTCAACTTTTCCCAGCAGGGGCACCCCGATGGGAGGTTATGGGGAGTCACTGTGACCGCCCAAAAATTTCTGAATTCGGCAAATTTTGTCTGACGATTCTGTAAAACTAAGATCATTCGGCGAAGTTTTGAGTTCTATTCGGTAAATTGAGGATTTCCGCCCTCCTAAAAATATAAGTTCGGGTCGCCCCTGTTTCGTAGCTAATTTTTAATACGTAGTAATCAGCGATAGTATTAACATTTTTTTAAATACTTGAAGCAAGGCTGGATCCACAGCTGTCTTAGAACCAAAATGTCGGATGGGCCGGCCTGTCCTCTAAAGGGGTTGTGAGCAAAAAGATACACGACCGTGGGGAAGGGGATATCTGGCGCAATGAGAGAAGCGAAAGAGAGAGAGCGGCGCTGTAAGAGATAAGGCGGGCGCCAAGATCGTCAACTGGTGGTGGCGCTAACTGCGTTAGCAGAAGGGCATTTCCCGAACGTGACATAAGGCAGAAGCATGCACAAGACTGATTTGATAAGAAGAGCCCACTCCAATTTCCGCTTTCTAATCAGAGACAAAGTAGTTCACCTCCCACCCCTCCCAACTTTTTTTTTTTTTTTTTGAATACGTCTCTCACGAGCACCATTAACTAGATGATGAGGAAAAGTGTCGGTGGAGTCGTTACACAAACTCATGTCACAGCAGAAGTAGAAAATGGGAAAAAAGCTCATTAGTCTTCCCAAATGCTTTTTCTATACTACGCATTTGAACAGGAATATTCCTTTGATGCCAAAATTAAAAAAAATGCAACACAATACGAATGTTTGTGAGAATTAAGATCCAGCTTCTTAACTTAAAAGTAGAGTCAGAAATTCCAAAAGATAGTTTTCGCCCATCAATCTGAAAATCCCAACAGCTGATGTTATTTATATTTTGTAGCTAATTTGCTGCCGCTCATTAGAAGAAATTTCGAGTCAATGCTTCATAGCAAGCGAATGTGTTGTTAAGTGGAGTTGTAGAACAGAGTTTCCTACATAGGCCTCGGAAAGAAATCAAAATTTTTGTAATTATTGTCTTTGAATATGTATGTATTTGACTTAAAAACAAGTATTTTTCAGCAATTTTTTACTTGATCACTTTAATTCATTTTTTTTCTTTTCAGCAACAGCAAAAAAAAAGCTAGTAAGATGGATTTGACTCTCACGACGAAAATTTCCAATCTTAACAAGGGTTGCTTTACTCATAAACATTATTGAAATAGACATCGCAAGTGGTAAATGTAGATGACCAATGACCAATTAAGGCCTGAAGAACCAATTTCTCGATCAATTGCTGATACTAAAAGCAACCCCAATAAATGGTAAAGAATCTGGCAGTTCTTTCATGTTTCAGTAGATTGGTCGATTTGGTTGAATAGTCTAGAAATCGCGGTAGCACCGTCTACATCGAAAAAGGTCAGTGGTTTTAATCATACGCTAGACAAGGCTTCTAAGGAAAGGTTTTGCCAAGAGATGCAAACGTGCATGGTCTAGGGGAGGGTGGCTCAAAGCGGGTAGGTTTTCGGAGAACGCTGGAAAATTAGTTTATAGATAAAAAATATATAACAGTTGTAATTATCCGATTTAAAGTCAGCACATTTGTTAATAAAAGATAAAGAAATAACTGATTAAATTAATAAACTAATTAATTGCCATCCTAAAAAATAACTTTTTAAAGTTGTACTTATACAATTGAAATAGAAAATCTAAGTCAGCACACGAATTAAGAAATTATAAATAAATTTATGATTAAATCCTATACCCGCTTTGCCCGAAGGCACGTTTTTTATTTCAATAATTATAACCTTAAATTTAAAAAAGAAACAAACGAAATGACTATCGTAGTTTGTAGGTGGATAGTGTCAGAATAACGTAGTATTATTGATAATAAAAAAGAAACTGGTCTTCGACAACTCACAAGTTACAAAACTTCATTTTTTTTTTAGAAATGCATCATTTTTTAAATTTTAAGCCTGGTTGCGCCATGCCGCTTCACTGCTGCTTCGCTGGGACTGATTAAAACTCGGGGGTGTTCATGTAAACATAACATATTCATGCATCGCCACTTACACGCCATGGGGGGGGGGGATACGAAGGCCGACTCGCTGAGGGCAACCTACCCACTTTGAGCAACCCTCCCTTGCATATAGTCCAGTTTCACTTAAAATGGAAACAAAAGCATATTTCGCGCAAGCACCTTTTTGTTCTTGTTAGGATTCGCTTATTGAATGACTGACTGCATAACTAGTACTGAGTCTTCTCAGTCCCGTTAAATAATATTATTATACGGAGTAACGCTGGATGCGATTGTTATAGTTGATTCTTTATCTGGGGAATGCGACTTCCCACCAAATCAATTACATCCAAGCGTTCATTGTAAACTATCTTACCACCTCTGATTAGCTGATACCATAGACTAATAATAAGAATAGACGGAGCTATGGCAACCCTTTTGCTGCTCATAAACGAAAGCATGTGACTGGTGGATATCCTAGCAACAGCGGGAGTTGATCGTAGCAGACGATCGAAATAAAATAAATAAAATTGATGGAACACGGAAGAATGATCTTTTATGGAGTCCGATTTGTAAATTTGTTATTCTAAGTTGTGAATATTTTGTTAATATAGTGAATTTTTCGTTTAGATAGTATTGTGCATTTTCTTTAGTCAATTTCAATAACTCTCTAAGCAATTAAATATTCAAGCGTCCAAAAAGAATCGGCAAACGGTAAGATTTTTACCTACAATTTCAATTTAAGATACCGATTAGTACATTTTTGCGTTAACGCAAAACGTTTACGCCATTTCGTTCACGCCAACGCTGACAGCTCCAAATGAAATAAAAGTTACTGAAAACTGTGACCAAAAACTATTACTAATGTCAAAATAATGCGTAACTAAAAAAAAAAAAAAAAAACAGTTCAATCTCTGCACTTGGAAATTTTTTTTAAATGAAAACCCATTGTCTTAAAATACATATCGAGTGTCAAACTATAGATAATGCTGCCATCTAGCAACCATGCTACCAAAGTCTTCGCCAAGCCCTTCCACTAGTCACGTGATACATCTATGAACCAATTTTCTTCATCAGCAAGAATGAAAAAGCTCGGTCTACTCTTATTATTAGTCTATGGCTGATACCTATATACGAGAGGACGGTTACATTTTCAATTGTGTGAAGAAGCATACACAACAAGAAGAATCTTCCAGCGGATTAACAGTCAGGGGAAGACGAAGAGCTGGTAGGAGTTGGAGAGTGACTAAGGCGAAGAGGAGCTAAAGAGACTGATAATTTAGTAGCAGGAAAGAAATGGTATCTAGTCGTGCGGAAAGGTTAAAAGCGTTAAATGAGGTCAGGATCCTTCAAGAGCTGTAGAATCAATGATGATAACACTTCCCCACTCCCCCGAAAAAGAAAGGTTTAAAATTTAAATACATTTTTTACAAGTTTAAATTACCAGCTTTTTTTGTTAGCTAATTTTTGTTTTCTTGAACAACTTTTAATCCAAAAGAAATTTTCTTTCTAAACCTATTATCTCTATAAATATTATTTTCAAGAAAACATTTTCTATTTTTATTTTTCTTATCTCTATAACTATAAAGCTATGAATTTCTATATCATTATTTACCGATGTATTGGGGGTGATAGTGGACTCAGCATTTTCCTGAAGACAGTGTGAAATTTTCGGAAAAAACTATGAGGAAGCTCGACCCTTCCCCCTCCCTCCGTAAAAACTCTTTGAATATGAATACGAAAATTGTTACAATCATAAAAAAAAGTCATTTTAAAAATTTTCTTTCTTTCTTTTTTTAAAAAATAATTTTTCAGTTTTAGAATGTGTCGTCAGCCTAAAATTTTCGAAAACGGCAACCTAAAATTTTCGGATCCCAGACATCTCTATATTATGAATCCACACCTATCATTATTCTATAATCTAAATGAATACTAATTTCAAGAAAACATTTTGCGAAATATATCTTCCCTCCCGTCTTGTTAATCAAAATCTCTCCTATTTATCAATACATATCTCTAAATCTTATGTCATAATAGTTACAAAAACGATTTTTTTTCTTTTAAAGAAAAGGGGACAGATAGTAGTCATTAATAATAATTCCTCCATTATTAAAGTAAAATCGTGTATTGGCACTGCAAGAAAGCTAATGCCACGCTTGCACTGATAGACACACAAATTGTCTTATAAAAGATTTAAAAACCGACTGATGGAGAAAATTATGACATAAATGAAAAGTGCGGGTAAACGAAAAATATATAGTTTTGAGTTACACCAAAAAATACTGTTACAGATATAACAAACTGAGCTGATTTCTATCTAATTGTGGATTGTAAAAAAAAAAGGATATAAATGAAAAATGCGGGTGAAACGAGAAATATGTAGCTTTGAGCTACAGCAAAAAATACTGTTGAAGAAATAACAGACAAACTGAGCTGATTTCTACCTAATTGTGGATTGAAAAAAAAAAGGATATAAATGAAAAAGGCGGGTGAAACGAGACATATGTAGCTTTGAGCTGCAGCAAAAATACTGTTAAAGATATAACAGAGAAACTGAGCAGATTTCCATCTAATTGTGGTCTAAGCAACTGATTTTTTAAAGTGGAAGCTGAGTAGATGGAGGTAAAGATTGGATGTTGGGAGCCAGTAGTAATCACAGGCGGACGACCCCGAACCGAAAACAAGAGAATCCGGCGATGATCCGGGAGCTTCTATTTCACGGCTGGACAGTTTCCCACCCGGTACAGCGCATCCCTTCTCTGATTCAGAAACGGAGCAAGGATAATCGGTTTACACGAGGGCGCCAAAACGAAAACCAGGGGTAAAAAAGAGAGAGAGCGAGAGAGGAACATGCAGCAAGGGGTATATCATTAGTCTCACTCGAATGCGCACGGTGGGTGTATAAATGGCCTCTTGCTTACTAAATGCCACCCCCGTTCCCATTCTGCTCGCTGGCAGGGGGGCGCACAGTTTTCGTTTCGGAAGTTCCCGCCTAATGAGAATGTTGTGCAACAGAATGATGACGGACGATTTTATAACAGAAACCGGGGGGCGGAAGGGGGTGTCCCCCCCGCCTCCGCATGGAAATGCGGAGAGTAATGTTCACTTGGTTGGAGTGGATTATCGATGATGAGGCTGAAATTAATTCGGAAGTGGTGCGCTATAGCTCTCTCGAGTGCGGTTTCCTGTGGCGTTGTCGAACTGAGGAAGCTAATGGGTTGTTTCAGTTTACTATTCGTGACTGCTTATTTTTGTAACACATGATTTGTGCATGCAAAATACACGAATGAGAATTGATAAGAAAAAAATCTCACAGAAAAGTATCAATGATAAATGGGTTGAATCGTGGAAAAAAGGATCGTTGCTTGAGGTTTTACTTTGAATGCTTATTGCAGGATGCGGCAATTATAATTGGTTGCAGTTCAGATAGAATTCTTTCTTATTTTTCTGTTAGCACTTAACGTAAGTTTTTTAATCTATGGTGGGGAAAAAATATTTTTCTACGGTCTTCATTACTTCCTCTTTTCATTCAAAATAATAATAAAAAATACACAAACTGTTCAAATAATGCTACTGAATGTTAGAGCAGTCCTTTTGTTGTACGGAACAGCATGAGTTATGAGCATGAAGTGGATTGTATTAAAATTGAAAGTTACTTGAATGGTAGCTGCTCTACAAGAAAGTTGTTTGTAAAAAAACCACTGGTAAACTTATTATCAATCCCTTAACGACCTTATTATTTCCAAAGAAATAGTCACAAAAGTACCTATTTTTGTATTCAAGAAAACTGAATCTTGGATTTTTTTTTTTTTTTCAGACTGAACTTTGTACGCTCTAGCCCGGAAATATCACGGCCACGAAAAATATGAGACGAAAGCTCAGTCCCTGATTTTGATGAGAGCGAGCGGGAAGAGGTTAAAGCTTGCCGAATGAAGGTTTTATAATCAGTTTACATTGCTAGGTTCAAAGCAATGTGAAAAAATAACCAATGCAATATTTTTAAGTGAACATTTCATACTAAGAACAGTCAAATCAACCAAGTTAATTTTTACTGAGCACCAAAAAGGAAAATCCAAATTCAAATATTCTTCGACTGAATACGTAGAATGTGCCCTTTTCAGGTCTCGCAGGGAATAGAATTCAGTGGGTTTCGTTTAAGGAGGACCCGAAATCTTGAATCATCGAGCACAACTAAAACTAGAACTCCAAGACATTTGGAAGATCCGAATGACAGCGTTCCAAGATGGTGTCTCTTACATGGTACTTAAAAGAAGACGAAGAGAAGAGAAAGGGCGTGGCCAAGAGGAAGAGGAGGAGCAGCGTGTGATGGAAAGGGAATGTCAGCGCTACCGCATTGCGCATCCTCCATCGATCCGCTAGCACAGAGAAATCGAAACATGGCAGCCAAAGAACAATGAAATCACGTATATTCTGCGGAATAAAGTCAGTGAAACGTATTCCATCATCTAAAACTCAAAGTGCAGGGCACGGATTGAACAAAATAAAATCTTTATAATCAAGAAAATAAACGAGTGAACATGATTCACACATTAGAAAACTATTAATTGTATTAAAGAATTGAACGATCAAGGCTATTAATGAATAAATGGTGTGGTATTGCTTTTAAAAACGATTTTCAAAAATACCATATAAAAGCATAACACCGTAAAAAATTAATGAAAAATAATTGTGATGCGTTGCGCCAAAAGATGGAATTTATTTGCTGACTACAAAGGATGGTGCAAAATTTTACTATATTTTGACTGCACAATAAAACCAAGCAAGAACAAAAACTTGCGCATGTCGGACCAAAATCTTGTAAAATTATGTTTCATTCTTTGTAGTATAGTGAGCAAATTGGTACCAACTTTTGATGCACTATACCACCCCCAATTTTTTGGAATGTACTTCTAATCACCAAGAAAAATAGCACCAGGAAAAATACGGGTTTTTATTTTATTATGTAAGAAGTAATGCAGAGGAATACAATCCCAAAACAGTAAAATTTCCTCCATTTCTTGAAACCTAAACAATGTGTTTAATCCGTCTCACATCATACGAAAGAAAGATGATGTGTGAATAATCACTAATGTGCACGTCCACTACAATGTGGCAGTATTCGTATTTGATGTAAATGTAATCCCAAAATGAAATATTTTCACTTAAAAGTTTAAATGCATTAGATATCCATTTAGAAATGAAGTCAAATTCTTCAGATACATTAAAAACCTAGATTTACAAATGACGTCAAAACGTATTTAGAAAAGAAGTCAAATTGCTTCCATACATTAAAAACCTATATTTATAGGTTGATCAATATCGCACAGTTCCAGTTTCAACGTACTGCTTCGAAAACATAAAAAGTATTCTGTAACATAAAAAGTAACCTATAAAGCAAATGCATTCAAAGACTTTGTGCTTCCCCGTGTGAATTGCAGATTTTGCATTTACAGCATAAACCCCAATAACTTCAAGTTTCATTTCCCTGCCGTATTGTGATCAAAATTTTCAGAATCAAGCATTTTTCAATTGCGGAGAAATTATGGCATTTTCACTTAAAGTTGGCTTTTTTCTGAAGAAGTATCTAAACTGCAAAGAACATTTTACAGGATATAACTGTTGAGAAGGGGGGGGGGGGTGGAGAGCGAGCGTTTTTTTTTTTTTTTCAAATACTACTTAACACGTTGATTGCCAACTACGAGATTACTCGTAGATTGCGATCTTTTCTAGGACGCCAAGAACGACTTATCTCGTATACTTGCTTACTTGCCATTTTTGTGCAGCTTCGATTGAATTCTGAATAGATCAATGCTAATATCGGTAGATGGCTTCTGGGAAAAGAACAAAAAATCAACGCTAGTTTGTACAAACAAAAAATTTATTAAAAAACGAACAAAAATTATAAATATAAAAATTAATTCAAATTCAAGAAATAAAATAACATTTTTTATTATTTGTGTAACTTTTTAAAACAATCTTCCACACAAAGGGCTGGTTTCTGTTCACAGGCTGGACAAGAATACCGCTGTTCTTTTTTTTTTTTTTTTTTTTGTTTTTTTTTTCTGCTTGGGATATAAACACGTGGCATTGTTGGAAGCTCTTTATTTTTTGGTAAGTGATTTCATTTTTATACTTTTTGAAGATAACTATGAACTAGAATTAGAGGTATTCACAGTACACTACAACCCAGATGTAACGATTGCCAAGGGACTGGAAAACGTTATCGTTAAATCAGGGATATCGTTAAATCGAGAAGCATAGACATTCAATGCACTCAAATTCGCACCAGTGAAATGTATCATTAAACTGAGGAAATCGTTAAATCGGGTATCGTTAAATCGAAGTTATGTATAATGTGATTAAATCAAATTGTCAGTTAAGGCCAGATTTCTGAAAATTGCTGTGTGTGTTAAATTTCAATTTTAGTGGTCATTAAAAAGCATAATTTTAAGTTTTAAGAAGTATGAATTTTAATGTATAGGTTTTTTGCCAGTCTTACCCTCTAGAATGGTTAATTTTATAGAGAAAATAAAGTGAGAGAAGTTTCAGTAAAACATATGAAACCACTTAAAAACCACTTCAGTTTCATTTTCCTGTTATACTGTGGCCGAAACCAAGCTTAATTTTCACAATTAATGTAGTATTTATATCGATGGTATGAATTAAAATCAAAAGTCAAAGCTATGATAAATATTGCGTTTATTTATTTATAGCACTTCTTAATTGAGGAGAAATTAAGGCATTTTCACTTAAAGTTGGCTTTTTTCTGAAGAAGTATCTTAACTGCAAAGAACTGTTTACAGGATATAAATGTTGGGAAAAGATCACGCTTTTTTTTTCTTTTTTATACCACTTAAATTTCAATTTCTGCTTCACTATGATACATTTTGAAACATGTTGAAAATGTTACCAAAAGGTATTTCTGTTCCTCTAACACGTTCCATTCAGCTTGTTGCCGAGTTTTCAGATCTCAGACTTGTCAAAAACGTCACTTTCGTTTACATTTTAAAATGTCATTCTCTACTTTTACCATATTTTTACATGGAAACAGGAAAGTGTATGAAAACTTATGCATTTAAGAAGCATTGCGTCCGACGCGAGTACATTCTTTTGAGTTAGTAAAAACTTTTGATTATTTAACAGACGTAAAAGGAAGTATTGTGAAATCCACATCAGATTTTTTAAAAATATGTAACACATGCAGTGCTATAAACGTTCCAGATGAAAGAGAAAAATAAAGAACTGAGCAGAATCATTCGAAATTTTAGCAATTTGCAGGATTTTTAACATTTTTCATTGAATAAGTTACATTAGAATCAAAAATTAAGTTTTTCTCTAAACAAAATATCCCATTCAATAAGAAGGTTGATTACCTAAGGTAAGGGAGGGTGGTCCAAAGCGGGTAGGTTTTCGAAGAACGGTCGAAAATTGTATTTTTTTGGGTTTTTATCGCAACAATTTCGGTTTTATTTCCTAGCAGGGTTCTTGAACTTCAAAATAAAAAGTGATTTTTGTATTATTTCAAACCCATATCAAACATTACAAACACTTGAAAAAACCACTTTGCCCTACCAGAGGCCCCAAAGAGGGTAAGCTTAACTAATAGAGATTTGGTACACTTGAAATCAAATATGAAGTTATAAATGATTAAAATAATTGACTAGCTATCTGCCATTTAAAAAAAAGTATCTAAAAAAGTTGTACTTATCCAATTTAAAGTCAGCACATTTGTTTATAAAACATAAAGAAATAACTGATTAAAGTGATAGACTAATTAATTGCCATCCTAAAAATTAACTTTTCAAGTTATACTTATCCTATTGAAATAGAAAATCTAAGTTAGCACACGAGTCAAGAAATTATAAATAAATATATAATTAAATCCTATACCCGCTTTACCCGACCCGCTTTGCCCGAATGTACGTTTTTATTTCAATAATTATAACTTTAAATTTAAAAGAGAAACAAACGAAATGAATATTGTAGGTGGATGGTGTTAGAACAACGTAATATTACTGACAATCAAAAAAAAAAGCTGGTCTTCGCCAAATCACAAGTTACAAAACTTCAATTTTTTTTAGAAATGTACTTTTTTTAAAGCCTGGTTGCGCCACGCCACGCTTCACTGCTGCTTCGCTGGGACTGATTAAAATTCGGGGGTGTTCATGTAAACACGACATACGTATGCATCGACGCTTACACACCAGGGGGAGGGCCATACGAAGGCCTACCCGCTTTGTGCCACCCTCCCCTACACATTAAGGGTAGCTAGTACTATGTCGATTTAAAAGGGAAACCGTAACGCGCAAGTATAGTTGGGGCAAATCTAACCTGGCAGCATCGTAATGCTGCGAAAGGATCTGTGTAGTATTCACAATACTACCATGTTAAGTTAGCCTCAACTTTCGGCTAAAATATTCTTAGTAACAAATTTGACTAATGAAACACAAACAAGATAACACGTTTAATGAGTCGTTGCTACGCTCAACGTGGAAATCCCATTTAAATTTGATTGGTCATAAACAAGAACTTGAAAAGAAAAAAAAAATTCTAGTTGGGGTATGACAAAAGGAAATCCTTCAAAAACATAATAAGAGTAATTTATTTCTGTAGAGAGACTGTGGTCATTGGCTTAATACATCCAAAAACCAAGCATGAGAATGCAATACATGCAAAAAGGATGCAACACATAGTACGTATTGAAATTCTGCGAAAAAAAACCTCTTATTGTACAAAATGCTCTGCGATGTACAGGAAAACTTTTTTTTAAAACAAAGTAAATTATGCAAGTTTTTTCTGAAGATATACATAATTTTATTACAACGAATTCCTCATCGTCCATCATCGAATCGTAATTAAAGCAGAAAATTTCGAGTACAATGTTGGCTAAGCCTACCTTGTTTGGTGCGATTTTAATGTTCACAAAAATAGGAAAAACGAGCGAAAGCCATAAAATTTTAAGAGATTAAAAGTGAAAGTTTCTCAAAAAAAAAAAGTCGAGGTCTGAAATTTAGACAGGAGTCTGACGAATCTCATTCTTGAAAAATAGACTACAATCAATTCATGCCTAAAAGATTTCAAAGCCTAAAAGCTAGTGAGATGAAAAAAGAAATTAAGAATGAAAGACCCACTAAATGAAGTCCTAAGAGAAATGAGAGATTAAGGCATACTCATGAATCCCTACAGTCCATGAAACATACAACTACATGTCCCCAAGTTATGGCAGTGAATGGCCCATTTTATGCTGACCTGGGTCTCTACATAATCGAGAACGAGTGCGCTCCTGCAGAAGAAAATGATCTGCGGGACCAATGGATCCCAAATCCTAGCTCCCTGGGGTCACCCATGGACTTGTAGAGGACTGCGTTGACTCAGAGGCAAGTCTGGAGCACTGCATTTGAATCCTCGTCGCTTGGCCAGCCAAGAAGAACGAGAAAGGATCTCCCTCGTCCGTCCCCCTGGTGGTTTCTTCCTCCGAATCCAATACCTGGGCGTAATGGATGGGGCTCCTCTGAACTCTTCCTCCCCCTCTCCCCTGACATTTTTACGGTTTGTTTGGATCACGATGGATGAGAGGGGGACCTTTGTTGGCGCGGAAAAAATGAAGAAGCAATCCTCGGAGAGGATGGGCCTTTGCATTAAGTGACGTGCGAAAGAAGGGATTAAGTAAGAGATCCCCATTACGTGGATGAAAACACCAGCTTGCAATCGATATTCAGGATGCGCAACAAAACATGGGTTACTTTCAGGAACACCGAGACTAAAAAAGAATAGTTATGATAGAAAAATATCAAATAAAGTAAAATGAGAAATTGAAAGATAAAAAATTTGTTTCTTCCGCGGATTAAAATTTGTAATTACTTGAACAAAAATTTTACTAAACTAAAATTTCACACTATGCATAATCGTGTAAGTTTTCGGTGCAGTGCGTTACAGATCTTGCCGTTAGTTAAGCAAAATCTAGTTAAATCTTTCCCCCCACATCTGCAACAAATCAATTTCAAATCGTAGTTCAAACTACCTTAAAATTTCAACAATAAGCCATTCCGGAAACCTTTTAAACATATGCCTTATCATTAAGTTGAAAGTAAAACTAAATTGTGGTATCGCTTTTGTCGATAAACTAGTTTTCTCAGGATAAACGACTCTTGAGAGCAACAGAATGATCTCCAGAGAATGATAGTGAGCGGAAACTGAGTAACATTAGTGCATACAAATCATCAATTCTGGGTTCCAATCATTTCGCCGTAAATATTCAAAAGATCATTTATTCAGTTGGTTTAATTTTGGGGGAAAACAGACCAGAATTTGGATGGCTAACTGAATTTATGAATTTGATAGCATGATCCATTTTCCTTTTTGCTTGCTGCGTTTTTTCCCTTCATGGATTTTTATAATACGGAGATACGATGACCCGGAGCATTGGGCCAGAAATTAATTAACGTGGCCATCCTCAATCTTTCGACAGCGTAAGAGATGGATGTTGGTTATATCAGGGGCATCTTGAAACAAGAAGAGGGGAGGACGAAGCCTACGAAAACTTTCCACACCGTACTCATCGCCATTAATTTATCGTCTGCCGAGTTCCTCCCTCTCGCGTCAGCAGAGCAAGGTTCCAACAGAACAGATTTAATTTTCTGATTTAATGAGAAAAGTGTGAGGTGAATTTCGAGCCCAATAAAATACGATACTTACGTGCCCAGGTACACAAGTGCATGCGTAGATGGCAAAAAGCAATGTTCTTCACGCATGAAAAACAGCGCATCAGTCACGATACGAGCTGTTTTGGTAATGGGCTGCATTTTTATTGCCATTTAGGCAAAGAGCAATTGTTCTGTTGTGATAAGTAACAGATTAGGATTGGTATTATGCATAACGCTTTGGTTAAAAAATACATTTCAATTTTATTACATTTTAGAACATTAGTAGGAAGAAATGAGACAGTATAATCTCTCTTTTATCGTCACCCGCAAGATAAAAATCACAATATTAAAATCAAATGGTGATGCTGGAAAATATTCATAGAATTCTTGAAGCCAAATATTTTTTAATTTTGTCTTTACCAACAAAGATCGTACAACAATACCACTACTCCAATCTATTTCAAAAACTTGTGTATAGTTCTGAACAACTTAGCTTATGAAGTTTTGGAAACTTTTAGGAGATGGACCAGTTTCTGAAAGTGTAAATAGTCCAGATAGAGATAATATTACATTCTATTAAACCGAATAAAGCATCACAGTTATTCGCCATGTCCATGCAGCTTATAAGAAGAATCTAGTCATGTGTTGTCATTTTTTAATCTTAGAAACTTATCTGTAAGCGTTAATGTAAGTGGAGAAACAAATGCTGACATTAAACCAACTCTTGAAATAAGAGAAATGAGCAGATGTAAAGTAAATTTTAAAAACTTTATGGTACACATCCTTCAATAATTTCCTTCACTCAAAGAAACACAAAATTGCAACACTTTATTAAAAAAAACTACGTCAAACAGTCTAGTTCTAGTACAAGTACGTTAAACAGTAAGAGTTACATCTCTTCAAAGGATCTGAATAATATCCAACGCTACAGGAGAACTAAACGTGACAGTAAAGGTATTTCATCCTTCGTTGGCGCCTAGTAGATACGATATGCCAATCGTAGAAGACCCTGCACTAGGGGCGGACATAGAAAAATGTTTTGAAGGGGGCCGGGAAATTGAATAGCCGCCCCTCCTCCCCCATTCGATGTTTCACAACAAAGTTTTCATGACTTTATTTCGAAATGGTTTTCAGGTCAATGAATCTACTTCTAAATACACGAATATTATGTACTAATATACTTTGAATGTAAACGGAAACATCTTCAACGTTTCAAGCCAATTAAATACTAAACCCAATTTAATATCACCGAGATTCTATACAATGAGCGGTTTTAATTAGGAACATTGAAGAAAATGTTATTAAACAAACCCATACCTCATTTCAGTTTTTATAAATTAATTTATATTTTAACTACAAAATATTATTTGAGTAAGAAAATCATAACTTCATAACATATAAGTTTTATTGAAGATTTCAGAAACTAAACTTCTGTGTGAATTTCAAAGTAGTTGTTGATTTGTATTTAAAGCCATGACACAGTTGAGATAACATATTGATACTACATGCCGTTTCTATTAATAATCATGGTTTTTCCAAGAAACTACCACATGATTTCTTTCATTTTGCATATTTTATAAGCTGAAAAAGAAATCTATTATTTCGCAAATAGCTTCTTTGATCAAAATGACTCTTTTAGGTGCGCCTACACATTAAAAAAAATGTTAATTATTGATTCCATCAAAGAAGAATTAGTAGACGAATGTTTATAATAGTTCCCTTGAATTCGAAACCAGTGAGTTAAATGTATTTTGCCACTCTGGGCCTCTGACTCCAGTATTACTTCTTTAGCAAACAAAAATGCTTTTATTCAACATATGCTGTGTGTGTTTGGTTCTTTTTAATAACCCAAACAAAAAAAAAAAAAAATGCAAAACAGTCAATTAAAAATAATGAAAAAAAAAAGTTAAATTAATTCATCCTTTTTGGGGGGTACGGGCCCTTTGCCCCCTCCCTCTAAAATCCGCTACTGCCCTGCACTGGTAAGAAAACATTAAGACAAGAGCTAAAAGTAGAGAGTAGAGGATGAAAGTGTCACAAAAAACAAAATAGCAACTGTTAGATGTAATAATTTCAATTACATTTAGCGAGAGCGCAATAATAAGTGGACAAAGCATAATACGACAAGCGTAATCGATACGCGTACGATTACTTTCCCAGGACAATTCGTTTGATTGTCCTTATCAATTTAATGTCTATCATTGTACAGATATCATTATTAAGATAGAGCATTTTATGCCATGCAACATATCATTTAAACCTATGATATACACATGTTTTAGAGTCATGAAAAGATCTGGCAAAGTTATTAGATCATCAGGAATATTAAGAGATTTTTTTCCCTCTTTGTAATGGACGTTGGCGAATATTTCTTTCCAAAAAAAAAAAAAAAAAATAAAAATAAAAATAAAGAAAGAAATTAAAAAAAAAAAAGCAGCAGGAGGAGTCGAAGCCGTCACGACTTATATACACAACTAGAGGTGTGGTCCGTGTGCCCAAGAGGTATTTGATTCATAAATCATGTGCGAGCAAGAGCGCGTATGTATACATATTCGGAGCTATATCTACACTCCCTGAGCTACTCCACCTCCTTTCCAACACACCTTATCACTCTCTCTCCTAAAGGCTCGTATCGGGTTTCACGCGCTTCCAAATGGTTACTTACGATTAAACAGATCTTTATTGAATCCACCTTTTACAGCTTTCTAATCATTTTTCCTTTCTTTTTTTTTTATTTGATATGCACATGAACAAAAAAGAAAACGTTACAGCCTAAAAACGAACATTAATAGCAGTCTTACCTAAGAAAATTTAATTAATATTTTCGGCAACATTAGCACAAAGCCCTAATAAGGGAACATAGGAGAAACAAAGGAATTCCATATATTACTGAAGTTCATATTCAATCCAACAAGCTTTCTAGCTTTCTTTCTTTCTTTAACTCTTGAAGCTTTTTTTTTTTTTTTTCAGTTTCAAAAAGAAACCTAAGGCCTCACACTAAAAGGTAAGAATGAGGTGGATAAAAGTTCCTCAAATAAGAACAATCAAATACAATGTTATCAGCAAATCGGATTGTGAATTCCTGTCATTTTTTATGCATTTCTCCTCTAAAATTAAGTTTAAAAATTCTTTTTGGAGTACTGCATTGAATAGTTTAGAGGAAGCTGTGTCGCAGTGTCTTATAATGCAATTGTTATTTGGGACTAAAAGTAAAGTTGCTGCAAAATCAATTTAATATCGACTGCGAGAGAGTCGCATACATAAATAAAATAAATTTTACATTCTATGTAAATGATGTAGCTGCTAGTAAAACATTTTTCGAAAATTAACAAAAATGTCGTTGCTACGCGAAAAAAGCGAACAAGCGCAATTTTGCCCCACATTAAAAATAAACGCTATATGAATCGCAATTTTACTATAAACATTTCGTAACATCCATTTGATGAAGTTTTCACGAAATGCAATAAAGTTAAGACAAGACTGAATTTTATCACACACTCAGGCAGTGTTATAAGAATTATTTCCATTTTCTTGAAGCATAATAAAACGTACCGAATACACTCGTTCATAAATCGACGCATGCAAAGTTGAAACCCTAAATTCTTAAAGATGTTTTGCAAAAAAAAAAAAAAAAAAAAGAGAGAGAAAGAGATTTTTGTTGTATAGCACAAATTAACATTTCTTCGGCGATCCCCCCCCCCAGATTTTAATAAGGAGTTTATAATAAACTTGAAATTCATTCATATATGATACCAATGAAGAAAAAATAACGAATATTCAATCAAATGAGCTATGTGAGTATCAAGATTCTGAACTTTATTTACTTTCAGGGTTTCAGGTACACATTTTATGCAGGGACTTCGAAAAGTCTTTGACATATTTGAAAAACTCATAGAAAAGCAATTAATTGTCGTATGAACATTCAGTTTGCGACATAAGACTTCACTGTTTCAAGATTTTTTTTATAACCTTGTAAAAAAATGTAATAATAAGTAATTCATGTGACAAGTCTCAGTAAGAGAAGCAAACGTAATGTGAGGAGATATTAAAACATTTTATTAAACTGAAAGCATTACTTTTGATTACAAAAGTTTAATGTGCGCACCGTATGTTGCTCGAACCACATCTAAACGGTACTCAGGTTCATCCCATGTCCACAAACGGTACACACATTGAACTCTGTTAATGAAAGCCTATTTAATAAAATGATTTTCCACCTCACATTTCGTTTGTTTTTCTCACTATGACGATATAGCCGTCATTAAGAGTTACTTATATTTACACTTTTTTGAGCAATCACGATTGCTAATTACTTTCATTTGACCGTCTTTGATGTCCGTGCCTTTTTCACCCTCCACCGTCCTCTGCAGACGCGACTCCTCCCGGTAGCCGCTGCTCCTGGTCGGTGGCGTCCATGTCCTACACACACGCGTCTTTAAACACATAGAAGCCAACGTACACACACAAAAGCCTACACATACACAACTATACACACGTAACCGCCCAAGGGGGGGGGGACAGGCTCGATGGGATCAGGAGCCGTTTCTAGATACAATATCTCCAATGAGTAGGATTCTGTCGCAACTCGTGATTGCGAAAAACATAGTTTGATTTCAAAATTTTAGAATTCAATTTTTTTTTTGTTTTTTTGTTTGTATACGATGTCATAAACTTTTTTTTGAACCTGTAAAGTATTATGAAGCAAACCGCATATTCACAGGACAACTTGTTGCTTTTCTATGAATTTTTGAAATGTGTCAAGGACTTTTTGGATACCCTGTACTTCGAATAAAAACATTAAATGTTTTTAGGGGTATCTGAATTATTTTTTAAGATCATTAATGTCCACGATTTGGTAAGCATATTTTCTCGCAATAACCGAGGTATTAGTCAACCTCTTCTTTTTTTCAGCTTCTAAAAAATGCTTCGACCATACACGAGTATACACGGCAATTCAAAAAGGGATTCGGCTTCTCATGTTTAAAGCTACTTTCTCCCCGCTTTATCTGAGATATGCGCTGTTCTCAGCTACCACTTGAAAAAAGAGCCGCCTTTCTCACGCTTTTCAATGATATTTAAGGAATGGCACTTTGAATCCCTAAGTGAATCTGGCTCGTATTTTCTAATGTTCTGCTTTTGCGATGACAGCCTCAGAAGCTGTTTTTCATTCTTGATTTTTTTTTTTCTCACCATGGAAAACGGATTGAACTCCCCCTTTTGAGACAAGGAGATGCGATTTTCTATACAGAAGTGTATCCCGTCGGGAAAAGTGTTGATCTTTTACGTTCTATCAGCAAGTGATTCTTGCATTCAAGGGGACTGAGAAGACAAAAAACATGAAAAAAATTGCATTTTTAATTCTTGCTTTAAAAAAAAAATCCCTATCCAAAACTGTCTTTTTTATGAACGAAAAACCAAGGAAATTTTAAAATTTGGCACAATTGCTTGCTTGTGGAGTTCAAACACTTTCAGTAAACCTAAATTTTTTGAAAATTTTGAATATTTTTTTGAAAAAGCAATTTTGAATGATAAAATTATATGAATATTTTTAAATGTCTCTATTTCAATTTTAAACTCTGCAATTAAAAAAAAGTCCAAATGGTAAAAATCAATTACCATGGGGTTCATAGCATCAACTGTAGTATGCACAGAACAAATTTTAAAGCAAGAGTTTTGTCATTTTTGAAAACAACGGATCAAATCTGATTTTATCTGATTTCTGGTAATGTTAAAAATGTTTTCCAGTAAATATAAAATTTAAATAACATAAACAAGTTCCAAATAGTAGTTAAAACCACTAGAAAAAAAATTCAGTTTTAAATAATTGTTTTTTAAAAATATAGGAAGTTTTTAAAAGGTTTTCCTTGATTTAGTCAAGTCGAGAATGTCTTGGTCTAAAGCAAAAGGCATGTTTCAAAAAAGCTGAATAAATAAATGAATTGATTTATTTATTTTATTCGGACATTTTAATACATGCATAACAGTTTCGTTCCGAATATATATATAACCACGATAAGAATATATTATATTCTGCGTACTACACATTATTCAACAAATGTGCCACTTAAATGTGGTACGCTTGCTGAAAAACAGCTAATAGATACCGTTCCGATAGGATTTTCCAAGGATTAACAACTGATAAGAGACATTCGCAGGTACTTTCGTTCAAAGCAAAGCTATGTTGTATGCGTCGTTGCGTTAAGGTGCATATTGGCACACCAGACAATAACCATAAAATGATGAATTTCTACCTCACCTAAGAGAGGATCACAGCAATGGACATCAGATTGATTGAGATGGTCACATCGCTGGGAACTCTTATACTACGGAAAACATTGCAACCATTCATATAAGTGAAGTCTGCAGTTTAATTTGATCTCTCTGTTAAGTCCTGCAAGAAGGAGGGCGGTGGCAAAACTTACAAATCTTATTGCAGTTAAAATTCAAAATGACAACATATAAACTTCTACGTCCGGAAAACGCTTTTTTTCTTAAATTTTGTCCCAATTTTCACGATTGTTATGGGATTTTGTGATCTTAAAAGATTCCTCGTGAGTTTTCGTAGTTTTTCTTCACTTACTATTATATAAAGCGCATAAATCAGCGTGCTTTCGGTTGACAAATCAAAACATGATTGCACTAGATTATTATTGGTTCTTTCGGTTTTTTAAAAAATTACTGCGAATAACAATAACATCTTTTTTCTAAAATTTTAGCTGTTTTTTCAAAAAAGCTTACAAGTTAATACATTTTAAGACTTGTGAGATGTTTATTAACAAACTAAACAGTGCAAAATATAAGAATCACTTTCACTGTAACTTGACACACTTTACTAACCTGAAATTGATTGTTAATGTATGCAATTAAAAACTTAAGTGTGAAATCTACTTGACATTTAATTACAACAAAGGATAATCTTTAAAAAATAAGCCCCATCTTCACGTTTATTCAAATCATGAATCCTGCAATGATTGCGTGGGAACATCACCAACAGATTGAATCATGGGAGACTATCGCCTGCTATTTGCGTGTGCACGTCCCCTTTCCCCTAAATCATAAATTTGGCGCTTACCACTAGCATCCTCTCCAGCACGCGTGCGCATCTGCGTGCACCGCTGGTGGTTTCAGTTCGCTTCTTCTAATTCGAAACAGAAAATCGATGAGTGTGAGGGTGGTTATGTTACTTTTCGCTCGTTAAGATTCTACCACCATTGATAGAGGTGACCCATTATTTACACAAAGCAGCATCGTTAGCAATTACAATTAGCAACATCAAAGTGCAAAATAATAATAATAATAATAATAATAATAATAATAATAATTACAGTATCGAGTATCATAACTAAAAAATAAATATACTAAAAAGAGTAACGAATATCATTTTAACTAAAAAAGAAACATTAGTCTGTTAGTGAGTTATTGTAAGATTGAGGAAAAGAAGGGGTGGTCGGACTAAAAATGCAGTAATGAGCATTGAAATTTTTTTATCAGCTAAACCCATTTGTTAAATTGTGTCATTCAATTAATCATTATCATTCATCATTTTAATTTAATGACTACAAATAAAGCATAGGTCATTGTTCGGAAGTACGATCTGCAATTTATAAGTTTTGCTTCATTTTCATTTTATTTTACACTTTTCCCCATTTGTTACTTACAAAATTCTCGGAAACATATTTTCTATCATTCTCCTCAACTATCTTTCTGAGCTCTATTTTCAATTTTTGTTACTCTCGATTCCCACTTTTTGTCCTCCTTAAACTTTTCGAAAATAAAGAAAACATCTCACAGCTATGTAAAACAATATCAACTACAGACACAAAACCTCAGCAGATATACAAATGAAAATGGTTTTAGAAATTAGCCAATTTTATGGGGGTATTTATAGGGTTCAAGAGCTTTTCCTAACTACGAATTTAATATTTGCGACTTTGATGTAGAAAAATCTTCTACCCTACAGCAACAAACCTATTCGAACTTTTATCAGTGTCTGAAATGAATAATTTATAAGAAATTGATTCAAATAAAAATCGGTTTTCCAACCTATTTCAATTACATTTCATCAAATCTAGTTTGCTATAAATTAGTCTAGGCCCTTATGGACTTCCTCTTTGCATGGCTCTCTCTCTCTCTCTCGACTAAAGCCCTGCCAACAAGTCAAGTACGTTGTTAAAAATAAAGGTGACAAACAGTTGCCGTCTGGGAACCTAGGGTGAAAAGACAGCACCTTAGGGTGCAATGCTGGCTCTATGAAATATGGTTACGATGCCTTTTGGCTCCTCATTGGGTGAATGGCGCTAATTAAGGTGCTGAAAGTCGACGCAATAGCAGAATCTTTTCATCTCTAACGGCGACTCGCACCTTCCTCAGTCACTCCGTCATAACGTTCAACCAGTTTAAAGGCGGAATTCTGGAAGGTTGCGACAAAAAAGATAATGGTATATTTTCACACTAAATGAAGTACAAAAAAAAAGGATAAAGCTTCAACATTTCCTACAAAATCTTCTAAATTTCACGTAACTAAAGACATTTGACCATGGTCTAGCTTTTGAAGAGATCACCGTCTAAAACTATGTCAGTGTCAATGGGAAGGCCTGTAAAACGACGCTTGCTTAGTAATAACCATACGCATGGGTATTATACTTTCGTGTACGCCAAACAAAAACTCACTCGCTCCTCTTTCGCATTCGCCAGAACGGAAATGAGCACTTTTCAACAGAATACGTAATTGGTGGGCGTGGTGTCAATCAGTGTCTCCGTACCTGAGCTCCCCCCTCCCCTTTGAGGCATTCAAACGGGTGGCAATGGCATTAAAAATCATCAAATAAATAATTAATTATCATACATTACATGGGAAAAAAAAAATCATCGTTAGATAAACAGCCAACGGCGACAAGAACCATTTTATTTCTCCATACTTCTGGTTTTGAAAGACAAATTTTAGAAAAATTAAAAGAACGTAGGATTAAGTTATCAACAACAAAATAAAATTTAACAGTTTTAAGTGAATTAAAAAGAATATTGTACCTCTGTTTCCTTTAACCACAACTGAATATATTAGAAAAACGACACAAATTTGAGAATAATACTACGCAAACAAGCTCTTTTTACAAAATTCATTAAAGGAAAAATTTTTTTTTAGAAATAATACAAAATAGTGACTTGCAAATGCTACGGAGGGAAAAAATTTCAGCACATAGTGTATATTAATTGAAAGAAATTTTAAACATATACGCGTATATGTATTGTCTGTGTGTATCGAAGAGAACATTGGACAAAGAAAGAATCTATTGAACGATTTCTTCTTTTCCATCAGTCACTTATTAGGAACGTAAAGTTATCATTTACTAATTTTTCGATGGAAATTAAATAATCTTCTGACGCCATAGTGAAAATAACCACTACGTCAGTAAAAGAGAGAGAGAGAGAGAATCCAATTTTCACATAACTTTGAATTAAAAATATCTTCTCTAGGATGAGAAAGGCGTACAGTTTTTAGTAGCAAAACTGGAACGCATAAAATCAACTATAAAGCTTTCCTCTGGAGGAGAAAAAAAAACAATCAAAGAGAGAGAGAGAGCAAGAGAACGATATAAGGAGAATGGAAGGACAAAAAAAAAAAAAAAAAAAAGAGTAGAAAATAAAAGCAGTTATTTGGGCTACCGAAAGGGGGAAGAACCATGAAACAGCAGGTCTACCATCACAAACAAGGGAGGGAAAAAAAATCCTACTTCTAAGTATATAATAGGTTCAAATAACGTACTGGGAAAGGGACAATCAGTGGGAATATTTGACCAAAACCGCAAACCGGCCATGACTGACGAGCGGTTGTCAAACTAGCGACAAAGAAAGGGCCCAGCCACACGCAGGATACCCAACTATTAGGACCCGATGACGTGAGATTGATCCTGCAGCGCGGGGGCGGATGGAAGGTGCTGTTTTGTCACTCAACGTACCCTAATAAGCAGCTAGAATGGAAAACAGGTGATCTACGAAACCTGCCATTGCACTTCTCCTCCATACCAATTAGATGGTAAGAAAGAACGAATGTTTTGGCCAAATTAAGGGGATGCTAACAATCCTGCTTCTTGGATCTGTTGATGTTTCTTGGAACCATTATCGTATTTTTTCTCAGTATGATGACGTTTGATGCAGAACTAGTAATACGTTTCATAGGACTTCAAATATGAAGCTCATTTCGAAGACCGCAATTTCGAATCAAGGCCAAACAAATAGCGAAGTTCTATCGTTATAACACTTAGAACTGTTTTCACTTTTTTTTCCTGTAAAAATGTGTTTATATTTATCATATAAAAAGCAAACAGAAAAAATATAATATATACGCAGAGAATATGTCTACTTTTTAAAACGAGCTCGATAACGAATTTTAAAACACACAGAGAGATGTTTTGGAATGAATTTTTCTGGTAACAGTTAATTATGTAAAATAAGAAATAGACTCTGCAACTTTCAAAATCATTCTTCTACTAAAATGTAACATGAAACACGTAGTGGGTTGAAGGATAAAGTTTTGTGCTCTCTAAAGATAATACATCGAAATTTCTGAACACAAAATGTGCAATATTATTTATCAGAAAGTAAAGAACCGTTAGACTAAATCTATATACATAAATGGCTACTTCTCTATGTAACGATGTCTGGGGTAATCTTCAAAACTACTGGACCGATTGTAACCATTTTTTCTTCATCAATAGCTACATTATCAGGAAGCGACATAAGGGTATAATTTATTTTTAAAAGCTTAGTTAAAAAGTTATGATGGACAACAGTAAATTTAATGTAATTTCCCTATAAAATGATTAAATATAAAACCCATTGTTACAAAAATTCGTTGCCTTACAACAGCAATATTAATAGTAATCGAAACGAAAATTTTGAACCAAGGCTTCTCTGGAGCAAGCATGAAATTTATTGCTTTCTTAGGATTTTTATCCTCATCTATGCCAATAATCGATAACGAGACTAAGTAAAAAGACAATTGATTTTTGACCTTATATCTATGACGAAAAATAGTAATAGATAGTTTTACAAAGTAAGGAGGGTAGCATTAACCAAGGTACCTCAAAAAGATTACCGCAAATTTAGTAACATTTTAAATCTGTTCAATAACTCACAATAATTGAAATTTCCCAAAATAACTAAAGCACGTACAGTGGGATTACGGGCGGCATTATTTTTTAAAACCATTTGTATTTCAATAGACATTTAGAAAAAGTTTTACACTATGTTCAAAAAAAAAAAAAAAAAAAAAAGAGAAATCTTTTTACACAAGTGAAATGTCATATTTCAGAAATTCTTCAAATTTGTATATGCTTAAATGTCGTGCTTTCGTTTCTAACTGAATACTATTTCGTTCTTTATACTTATTACTATTTTACTTTAATGTGTAAGGAAGAAGCTCGATTTTTAATCACGTCAAAGCGGTGTTGTTTTGGTTCTTTCAGTTAAAACAGAAAACGAATGAAAGTAGCGATGGTTTCTCACAATTCTTACTTATCCAGGCAACGCTGGGTATTTTTGCAAGTAAGTGAATAAATGAATAGAATAAAATAAATAAACTTCAAACAAATATATACAAAAAAAGTACTTGTTTTTTCACGCGTTTCTAATGAGTTTATAAATTAAAAAAAAAAAAAACATAAGCTTCACTAACTTTCGCCGAGAGCGCAAAACATTTTGTTAACCGACTTCAAAAAGGAGGCGGTTATCAGTTCATACCGTATGTATGTTTTTTTTTTTTTTGTTTGTCCACTCATAGCGTCTCACCTATTGAATCGATTTTGATGATTCTTTTTTTAATGGATAGAGGATGGCTCAACTTAGGTCCCATTACTTTGTTTGACCATATTTGTTCTTTAGAAAAAAAGTTATGGGCAAAAAACAGTAAATTTCCCTAATAAATGATTAAAAGGATATTGTAGCGTTCGCACTTATCATCCGTGGATAACGGTGGCTCAGTGGTAGAATTCTCGTCTTCCACACGGGCGACTTGGGTTCAAATCCCGACTAGGAAAAAGTGAATTTTACTAAAATTTCGTTTCTACTGTTTCCCGTATTTTCTCGAATGTTCTATTAATTTCTGTATCTTTTCAAGTCTGGAAAGTTCCAGCATTTTTTCAAGTTGTATATAAGGAGATGTAACGTTCATTCGTGGTTCTGAATAAAGATCTCGAGTTGAGACTAACGAGTATTCGCTTCATTTGGCTTTCACATTGTCTTCGCTATCTTCATCTACGCGACAATATGTAACTCATTGTTATAAAAGTTTGGTGCCATATAACTGTAACATTAATAGTAATTGCAATGATAATTTTGAATAAAGGCTTTTCTAAAGCAATACAGTGATATAGAGCCGCACTTCTTACTAAGTAACTTCTTACTTTTACTGAAATATCTACATTTACACTAAAAAGAATGAAATAAAAAAATTTTGAAAAAAAAAAATAGAACCGACTTCAAAATTGCTCTAAAAAGTGAAAAATAATTCTATTCTTTAAACACCATCGATAATACTTTTAAACATAATTTTTGAAGTTGGCGCAAAAACAAAAAGTAAAATCCATTGTAACCATGCTTCGTTCATATTTTTATCAAAAAGTCATCCAAACTTAGGAACGAAACATTTATATCGTTACTCAAATATGCTGTCATCAATGCATAATGCATGTGGTAGTGAAGAAACTGGACGTGGTTAAATTTATACTTGTAGTTGAGTTATGGCTGTGAATGATCTTATCGATCGTTTTTGCGCCAACTTCAAAAATTATGTTTAAAAGTATTATCGATGGTGTTTAAAGAATAGAATTATTTTTCACTTTTTAGAGCAATTTTGAAGTCGGTTCTATTTTTTTTTAAAAACACAACATAAAAAAAACCTTTTCCCAAGAGATAAATGCTGTACTTTGAATCTTCGATGACGCAGCATGGGTTAATAAAAAAAACTTTCAAAAATAAAAAATAATAATTAATAGTAATAATAATTATAAAACATTATTTCGTCAAGAAAACGAAAAAAAAAAAAGTGCACAAACTTAGTTACGTCAATGCAAAGAATGTTTCAGTAAGGAGTTTACATACGTCACACGTGGATCCGAGCTATGCCTGCAAAGTAAGAAGTCCTCTTTATTATTACTTCCTCCTCCTTGACACCCCAGAAGATTCCTGAACTTAACTGTCCCATCATTTCACGCCGAATAGGAGAAAATCAGGAATAATTTTACCAGAAAACTGATTGTTAAGTTTCATATTATTCTGAGTCTAGTTATTCCATTTTCTCTACCCCTTTAGGATCAAAGGATCTAACAGCAGATGTGGCCGAACGCATAAGAGTTGTCTGACAAAAACAACAGCTGGAAAAATTACAATATTTACACATCAATAACATTGGTTTTCTTTTTTTTTTTACTTTGTGCCGAGCTTTGTCAAATATATTTTTGCTTAATTTATGTACACATTATACTTTAACTGGTTACTTAATTATAAAGTATTCGATTGGGCAACATGAGAACAGTGACTGAATATTCCCTGTTTCCAAATCAGAATCCAGAAAAAGAAAAGGGGGAAAAAAAAAGCTCAATAATCGCCAAAGCAAAGACTTAAGAGAAATTAATTAGCGGCGGGGTAGAAATTAAAACATTTTCTTTATTCAATTCCATCATACGTGTAAGATTCAGAGGCGTCACCTACTGGCAAGTTAAGACAGAAAGCGCCCTGGGGGCAGAACAACGAGCTCGAACCCAGTGATTAGCCCTAATAAATTTATTACTTCGCAGAGAATGCCAACCTGCGACGGGCGTAAGCAGTGGGGGGAGAATGAAAACGATTTATTCCTGCTGGTTTCATGTGCATAACTGCATCTCATCACTTCGGCATACCACCGGGGTTGCCACATTAAAAAGCAGTTCTCGGGAATGAAACATTTCATCAGCAAACTAGCCAAAAGTTTCAAAATATGACAAAACACATGTCTTACCAGAGCCTTACGAAAACCAAACCTAAAATCTATTGACGAGGCAAAATTTTTGCATAAGATATGTGCTCAGAAATGTACTACAGAAGCAAAAAAAGATTTAAAAAATGTCGTAGTCTGACCAGTAACTTGCTCTGTCTTGTCAGTTTGAGCTGAAGCTGTTGGGACAAGTTTTTTAATCGAAACTAAAAACAATTAAAACGATGCAAAATTTTGCATAAGATATGTGCTCAGAAATGTACTACAGAAGCAAAAAAAGATTTAAAAAAATGTCGTAGTCTGACCAATAACTTGCTCTGTCTTGTCAGTTTGAGCTGAAGCTGTTGGGACAAGCTTTTTAATCGAAACTAAAAACAATTAAAAAAACAATAGTATTAATTACAATCAAATACTAAGTGCTGAAAATTTTGTAATAAGTGCAACATTTTTCATTCAGGCATTGACAAAGGGGGCAATAGTCCTTGATTTTAAATGTTTTTATTTTTGTCTATTGACGACGGATCCACAATTTCATGCTGGTTTAACGCTTAAGCCAGCATGGAATTGTGGATTTTGCGCTTGTGAAACGTTTTTGAAACAATAAAGGTTTTCGAAGCTTCCCTCAATCCAAATCATCAATTTATAAACAACAAAAATGTAGTTAAGATTATTTTTAAGCTGTATATTTGAAATAAAAGTTTAGCATTGTGGAAAATGGGGAAAACATAGTATATAATTGGAATCATTTACATACTTCATTTGAACCTTTCGTTATATTTTAAATATCAAACAGTTTAAAAAGTAAAGCACATTTCATCCTTTTAAAAAGTTATTGTGGTCGATTTTCATCACATTTCATTCTAAAAATGTCAAAAAGTACTTTCACTCTTTGCAAAAAAAAAAAAAAAAAAAATCGCTATATCTCTGCTTTGACTATACATGAGCCTAAGCATTTAAGTGGGAATTTAATGTGACATGGGAAAAAAAATTTTAGAAACCGCAGCGCTCGACCATGAAGCAATACATTATATGCAGTTATTTTCACCGGGAAGAAGTCCAGCAACCGGAGAAATTCTGCATGTAATTGAAACAACCCAAGTAAGAAATTGTTTAACTTTTGTATTAGGCTTTTAAAAGCCAAACCAGCAACCCTGCGTGCGGAGAAGAATATGAAAAAAAAAAAAAAAAAAAAAAAAACATATCTATTCCAGGTACGCTACAGGATGAGAAAGCGACGGGAGAAGGTTTAACAGATAACGTCGAAGAAGCTTGATGGATGGTCGCAGTGCATGATCCTTAAGATAACGATCAGGTATTAATTACGCACACAGAGTCATTAGCCATGTCAAAAGTGGTTATGGAAACAGCATGGCAACCAGATCGCCTTCCTTCAGATGCCATCAATATTCTCACAAACACTGTTTTAATAAAGTGGAGTTAAATGTCCATTCAATTTTTTATACTTAAGTGTGCTACCAAACGAGATTTTCTTTTTTTTTTTTTAATTCGCGAAAAACTTTAAGCAAGGGAATAGTTTATTAAAATGCAGTATCATACAATGACTAACAATGCTAAATCTGGATAATATCGCTAAACATCGATTTTTACAAAGTAAATCAGAGTCAGATTAGTACAAGGACTTGTGGGATTAATACTCTGAGCAATCATCATTCAGATTTCTTAACAATTTCAATATTTTCTGCAAGAAAATTAGAAATTTTAAATTGTTTTTTTTTTTTTTTTAGCTTATAAGTTAAGAAAATGAATAACTAAATTTAAAATATGTTCAGAAGACGTGCAATTTCTATATCATCAAACTTCGTTCCATTCTAAAGGGAAGGAGGAGGTGGAGTACTTAAAAACATTTTCCCTATCGTATTTTTTGAAAATTTTAAGCTACTTCGTGGAATCATTCTGCAGCTGACTTGGTGCTATTACAATTTATCGAAATTTGAATTCCATTTTGGTAAAGCAATCGGTAAAGCAATGCCCGTGGGTTATATAGCGCAAAACCTATTAATCCTCAGTATCCTGTAAATTAGCAATTTCAATTTCTGTTTCGGGCAATTTATCTCGTCTGTTTTGTTTTCAACGAAAAACTTACATCGTCAACGATTCCAAATGCCTCAACGCTGTCGCCTGACCCCAGGTGATCAAACTGGCCGAGGAGGAGGCCTTCCTCAACCTGTCAAGACCCATCTCATCCATCCCATTGGACTTGATTGGGGGGGAAGGTCTTCCCACAGCCTGTGTGTGTGGTCTTTGAAGCTCATTTCCCTTCTTCCTTTTGTTCAAGCCTTGGAAGACTGCAGGTAAGAGAGCAGCTGTCTTCAGAGCAATCTTACCTTCCGTCTGATGGGACATCGGCCTGCCCTGTGGATGGGATATAGTCCTTACATCGGTGCTTTTCAAGTCGCTAAAGCAGATAAAAATTACACGCATGGCTTAGGTGGAATCGGAATTTTTATGATGTCATTTCTTGGGGGATAACCATTGAAAGCTATCTTTGAGGGAGGGGGATTGATGCAATATGTTTCTTTAAAATGTGCTGACGGCATAATAGACGAAAAACAGGATATTGAGCCGATAAAACGAACACAACGAAGAACTCGAATGTTCAGGTTTCACATAAATAAGTAAAGGAAATTTATTTAAACAAAAATAAACTATCAAATGTATCGCTTCTATTACCACCGTTGAATATATTTTGAACTTCTGCGCTGTTGAAGCCGGAATGAAGGGATGAGCAAGGAAGAAAAAGAGCACACAGAGAAGGAAACCAAAACGAACGGGTTAAACGAAATTGACATAAAACATATCGTCGATTCAGAGTAATACTAAGACATCTAATCCCAGAAATAACACTAAGATATCTTATTGTTGCTCTGAGGCGACGATGTGATAATGCAAGCCAGTAAGCATATCGCATAGGAAATCAAGAAATTGTTAAAACAATTCTACTAACCAATTGCGTGAGAGAAAACAAAACGTGAAATTGTAAAGGAACATCTATGTTCCAACAACCAAAGAACAATTACACTATCAACACGAGGAAGAGATTCAGAGGCGTGAGCAAGAAAATGAATCAGGAGCATGTATGTATGCGTCAACGGCAGAAAAGCGAATGAATTGTCAGCAGTCATTGCAAACACGTCTAATGCTGATATTTTATTGTGCTTTGCGCAGCTGCTTCCTGTTGACTCTAGTACCTGAATCAAAACTACTCATTAGAACTGATAGTGAATCTTAATTGTGAAAGATTTAAATCGCCGTAGACATTGGCTTAATATTGTAATGCAGGGAGGAAGGGGACTGGGGTCACACAATCCCAAAGAACCGCAATTTTAAGCCATCAAAATGTCAACCTCAGTATGGCAACATGTATATGTATATAGGGACTGTTATGCCGTTATGATTAACTACTCTTCCTCCCAGCGGCGTACGCAGACAAACCAATGTGTGTGCGGGGGGAGGGGTCTGAGTTCAAAATTTACATGGTAATTTTTCCAAAGTAGAAGTTCTAAAAGCGCAGTTTCAGACGATATTCGATGATGACAAAAGAGAGGGGGGGGGGGGGGTCCCGTTGCAGAAAATAAAATAAACACGATCTTTCGCTGTGTTAAGCTCGGGGACCATCTCCCGGAAATTTGTCTTCGAATTTGAAGCCGTGAAGTCGTAAAAACAATTGGAGGCCATCTTTGGTAACGTTAAGAAATAAGAGTGGAATCCGAAACTTGCTCTCAGCAATTTTTCGAAATTGAAATTCCAAAGGCACAATTTGAGACTATCATAGGTGTTGTTAGGAAGAGGAGATTTTCCGGCGTCGTCCGAAATTAGTTCGAAATTGTAGTCCAAAAAATGCAATTGTAGACCATCTTTGGTAACGTGAGGGGGGGGGGGGGGGCTCCTGGGCTATCCCCGTCATTTTCTCGAAATTGAAGTTTAAAAAACCCAACTGCTGGTCAGCTTTTAAAAGTTTAGGGGGAAGGATGGGGTTCAAAACTATCCCTCTAAAAATTTTTACATTGATGTTTCAAAAACGTAATTTTAGGCGCTCTTTAACGACGCTAATGAGAAGTGTAGTTCTGGGGCTCTCCCCATAATTTTTAGAAATTGAAGTTTTAAAAATTCTATTCAAGGTTACTTTTGGTGACGTAAAAGGGAGAAATCAAACTTGGGTACCCTCTCCCTCCCTTTTTCTTGGCTATCTTCCTATCTTTTTTTTTATTTATCTGAAATGAAAATGTGGGAAGTATTCATGTTTTTTTTCCCCCCCAGGAAGTTTTGACCGTTTTTGTTTTCCATAGTAAAATTTTCAATTTCTACCGTAATGCGTTTATTAGTTTTAAATACAAATTTCTACCGCCCCAATGATAGACTTACAACTTTTTTAACTGAGGGGATATTTTGCAACGGTACCTTAGATTATTATTTTCACTCTATTTTACTTTAAATATCATTGCTCCTAAAATCTGTTAATTAATTTTTGTTTTATTTTTTTTTCCTTTAAACATTTAGAACGGCCGGTGTGACCTTTCATTTCAAGATTTTTAATCTGTATGTTTCTATTTGAACTTTTCTTTCACTTAGAAGAACATTCTCGACGGTCTCTGATAGTTATAAATAGCATTTTAACATTACAATTTATTTATTTTGGTTCTTCAGTTTGGAGAAGAAAAAGTTCTAGTCATTATTTTTATTCGTTCATGAGGTTTTCCTTTTTTACTTATTATGAAATTGGCAGCCCCTTTTCCGAAAAACCGATGAGCTTGTATGTAACTCCCCCTCCCATTGACACGGCCCTAACTATAAACAAAATATAATGCCTATTTGTAAAGTTTAACTTATTATTACTTTTTCTTTCATTTAATTTCGTTCTTTGATGCTTTGTTTTCACTAACGAAATTTTTTGGATGATTTTTTTAACACAAAGAAAGAAAAACAATTGTTTCAATATAGTACATGAAAACAAAAAATGTTTCGAAAACATCGGGGGGGGGGGGCTGCAATCACATATCCCTCTCTTCTTCTAAGTACGCCAATTCCCCTAAAGGATAATATTCTGATTCGTTATGACCAAAACCCTCCAACCTCAGAGGAAAATGAAATCCTACGATAACATAATTAGCATGTCAAAACATTACTTTTAGATAGTCGTTTTTGGTATGTTTGATAAATTCTTGTTTATCCTTAAAGCATATGATCTATCTTCGCATTTCACCAAAACCTCAGTTCGGTACTCCAGTTAATTTGACATCAGCAAAGACCTCACACTAAGCGTGCTCATATTAATTTAATTGTGTATAATCCCAAGACCTCCTCTCCCCTCGTGGATATCTTTGGATTAAAAGTCTTCCACAAAATTTTTTTGAATAAGTTTCCTTTCAACAAAATCAATCCGTCAAATGTTGATAACATTTTTGAAACATTTCAATCAAATGTTTAAAACTCTTGTTTGGACATGTATGACGTAAGCAATTAACCTGTTACCATAAGAATAACTCCTGGCTAAAAACGTGTGTTAAAAGACAAAAAATAAAAAAATAAAATAAAAATAAATAAATAAAGATAAAATGAATAATAAAAATATTTAAAAATTACAACAAATATCTCTTTGTCTGATGCTACTAAAGTAGAAAAAAACCCCAAAGGGCTACTCCTGTCGACAACGTTCCGTGCATTGAAAAACAATTTGAAACCAGTTAAAGGATGGATCAGCACAACACGAAACCTCTTTTGACTTATTAATTAAACTAAACAAACCATTAAAATTCCGACCGTTCTAAACGATGGGGAGTGGAAACACCCCCATGCGTCTTCACTCATTCGCAGTAACAGGAAGGACGGACACATGATGAATGGCGGTTTGAAAACAGGCCCTTGCTTTATGGAGGTCAATGTCTCGCACGCCGCAATTAATAACCTGCATTAGCCTATTGCGCAGCGAGCATCGGTTCTAGGTGGTCTTTGGGATCACCTCCACGAGCACTCAAAAGTCATCACAACGTGAATTCATTATTCCGATCACAAGTTTGAGGAGGGGGAACAAACGACAGACAGAATGGATTCAAGAAGAAAAGAAAGATACTTAATTAATTGAAAGGCATTATGTAATTTGCATTACAAGATGCAAAAATTATGCAGCTTTAAAAAGAAAGATCAAAATGAAAAAATAAATAGTTTCCTTTTAATGGCTGTCCATAAATGATGTCACAATTATTTTCACCATTCTGACCACCTCCCGTCTTTTATCACCGTGTCACGCTATTTTTCATTAACATTTTCTTATATAAAGGAGCCTGATGTCACACTTTCTGTTAGCCTCCCTCCCTCGTGCCACTTGAACAAAATAAAAATGCCCACCCTCACCCAATAAAAAACAATTAAAATACACATTACAGTTCGAAGAAAATAAAAATCCCCCTCTTCCAAAGAAAGAATAATTTTATTAAAATTCGCATTACAAATAAAATCAAATGAAAATCCCCCTGTCTTAAGAAAGAACAAAATATCCCTCTTCCCTGAAAAAATAAAGGAATACCCGTCACAACATACTCCCCCCCCTTTAGCAATAGTAAAATAGCCGCAAGTAACGTTTTCAAACTGGCTTTGAAATTCATGACCTTCAAGTACAAAAACATCACTATGCCAAGTTTTTGAATTCAGGTTAGCCTATAGTTTTCGCTAAATTAGAAACGCTAAAATGACCTGTTCGAATCAATTTTGAAACTTGAAAAAGTCTCCATCTTGTGCAGAAAAACAAACTTTTTCGAATGATATAAAATGTAAATAGGAGTGGGATTTTTTTCACCCCCTGTTGAACAATTCCAGTTTAAAAAAAAATACTACAAAAACATATTCGGAATTTCCGTACAGCTTTAAATCGCGCAATAAAGTACCAGAAAAAAAAAAAAAAAAAGCGAAAATTCTTCAAAAATTAATTTTTTCAAACAGCACTCGAAAGTGTGAACATTTTTTAGGAGATTTTAGTACAACTCTTTTGACTAAAAACAGTAAAGAATAAAGAAAGCGATATTAACACATTCGGCTACGATTTTATTTATATTCACATCCTATTAATTAAAGAATTTAATAATAGTAAAATCTCGGTTGTGTCAAAAGAGGGGGGGGGGGGCAGAATTCTCGATTCAAGAATTTATCGTACAAAATTGATCGCGTAGATGTTTAGGGGGGGGGGGACACGCCTAATCTGGCGATAAAAATTTGAAGGGAAAATTTATTAACATTAATTCAAATAGCGAAAACTAACAAAAATTGTAATAGTGGGATTTAATATTTTCTGAATTTCGCTTCGTAAAAACGAAACCCTTTCAAACTCCGCGCGAAATGAAAACAGTACATTTTTTATCATTTATGAACCATGTTCATAACAAAGATACTAACGAATAAATACCTTTGTGCTTCAAAATTAAATGAATGAATTACCAACGTTTTAATGCTTCATGTTCTTTTTCTAACACGCTTTTATTAGTTTCACCTGTATGTATGTATCTTGTAACGGAATCTTGCAACTCAAATTTCGCCCATTTCCAGCGATCGGATTCTTTTGAAACTTGGAATGCGATCTCAGACCCGATGACAATGCAATGTTCTATAATCAAATTTATTAATTAACTATTAATTGTTAGTTTATTCCAATTTCAATCAATATTTTGGCCTCAATTCTAACACTGTGAAGACGAAAATTTTTAAAATATATATTTAAAATGCTCGCAATAATCACTTTAAAATATCTATAAAAAACTTTGATTTTTCTGCTTCAGACAAAATTTGTTCCAATGTTCCAAAGTAATTAGAACATGAGTTATAATTGTTTTTAACTAATTTCATGCCACAATGTAGGCGAGCCTTTAATTGGCAATTCATTCTGATCAGCCTATTGTTGAACAATACTTTTATTAAAATGTACCTCAAATTTTCAAATATGATTTCTGCACACATACATCGATGGCTGAGATGGATTAGCGAGAACAGACAATTACTCGACAGGTAATTTATCAGCGCAGTTGAATGTTTTTACAGCTCCCATATTACATTTTAAGGGGTATAATTATTATTTTTGGAGTTCGAGAGAAGGTGTTTCGAATGCTGCCGGAGACCTTTAGTCGCTTTTTTTGGGGGCAAATTTCACGAATGTAAAAGATTTTCAATTATGATGCAATGAATATTTTTTCGAAAAACAAGTTAAACTTAACATAAAAAAAAGAAGAAAAAGAAGAAAAAAGCAAAATAAAATAATAGTTAAAAAAAAAAACACTCTTTTGTAGCAAAAAGGATTAAAAAGTAAAAAATAATCTTTGGATGATAAGTATATTAAGCAATTGACCAAACACTTAATTTTAATGTAATACAAAAAAGCTTGGGGGGCTTCCTATCAGTTGTCTTGAATATCTTCCATTTGTTGTCCATGCAAAAATGTAAATAGACAGCACCCCACGGTTTTTTATATTACATTAAAATTAAGTGTTTGGTCAATTGCTTAATATATTTATCATTCAAAGACTATTTTTGGCTTTTTAGTCCATTTTGCTACAAAAGTGTGTTTTCTTTTTTTAAAGCTTTTTTTAAAAAGTTTTTTTAAACTATTATTTTATTTTTCAACAATTTATTTCCAAAAACGGGCAGCAGAAAAGGTTCCTCTAGTTTTCCTTCGGATTTCTTTATTTTTATTTTAAAGATAAAACTAACAATTATCATCTAAAAGATTTGTCACGTTTGGGGTTCTATTTTGAAATGTTTTTAAAATGAAAATAAAAGTTGAACATTGAGTTTCGAACAATTGCTTCCTAAATAGCTATAATATAGGCTTTAAAATTAATTTCTCTTAAAAACGATTCACTCAACAAATGTAACAAAAATACAAAATTACAATTATACTGTGAATTAAAACTTTTTACTAATTTGAAATGGAATGATTTAAAGCGGATGGGTAATACTCAAACAGGGCAAAAGGAGGGATGTTTTCTTCAAAAACTTAAAATAAGATTGAAAGGAAGGTTTTTGTGAATTCATAGACGAATTTGGCCCCCCCCCCCCCTCCTGATAAGGGGGAACCCCTTATGATGGGGAGTAAAAAATAACTATTCATTTACTGTAACTAATAGGGCTGCAACACTTTCTCCAATACTAAAGCAATGAGCTTATAGATGAAAGAATATGCGACAATCTCTAAGTCACTATCATTAAAATCATTGTCATTATTAAAGTCTAAATAATCATCTAATAAAAACTGAACCAAACATTACTGATATTTGGTGGCTAGTTAATCTAAAATTTATCCAAAAAATAATGACTGTGCATATAAAATAATTATTCCCGCCCAATTTTCGTAAAAATTATAAAAAGTATAACAAAAGTTGGCAAGTATACAGTAATAATATTTAATATCACTTGAAATTGAAATGAAACGCTGCCCTCCTAGCCTATTAACAATAATACTAATGTCACAGGAGCAAGGTGCCCCAGAGGGATCTCAAACTACACATGAAACATTTTTTTTAAAAACTTTTATCAGTATATTTCAGTAACATTACATAGTGCTTTAGTTTTCTGCCCATAAACCTGTTTTGCAAACAGCTCATTAGAACAAAAATGCAAATAACAGTAACGTTAATTAAATGATGACTTTTTTCATAACACTAATTGCTATTAATAGTAAGAAAGATGCTTTTATGTGCCTTAAGATAAAGCTTGTTAAAAGGACTATATGATCGCAAAAAAGACTTTTATGAAGTTAAAGACAAGTTTTAAGATTTTTCACATAATAGCTATATGATACGTTCACAAACATAGATTAGAAGTGACAATAACTCTTAATAAATATGTATATGCTTCTCAAAAACGTTTCCTCTGAGAGTTAATAGACACAGAAGCTCTCAAAATGTTATTGTGGTGGGCCCTTAGATGTTTTTAAATCCGTCACTGTCCTCAGCAGAGCCTCAATACTAAACTGACTCATTGTGACGTAATTCAACAAAGCATTAGGTAGACTACAAAGAGGTTACAAACAATTTATAAAATTAAACACTAGCTCACAACATTGTAAGCAAAGGAAATATTGTGCTAGATTTTACCCTTTATGAAATTAAATAATAAGAGCACATCTGTAATAATTCTATATTACCACACACTAAAACCATATTTTTTCTTAAAATTGGTAACAAAGGATCTGAAGTTTTTCCATGACATTTAAAAAACAGAAACAGTACACAGGGATGTGCCAGCTGAAACCCACTTTTGGAGCAATCTCAGGCGCAGGAAAATAGTGACTTTGGAGCAGCTTGGCTCAGGAAAATAGTGGAGTAGGAGCAGTTTGGCTCACCAAAAGTTTTGTTTCATTGAAACTTGGAGCACGAAAATAGCGTAATTGGAGCAGCAAAAAGATGTTTTGAAGCAAGGAACTATTATACACACATTATATATATCAGGGATGTGCTGAACAAAACTCACTTTTGGAGCAATCTCGGGAGCAGGAAAACTGAATTAGGAGCAGTAAATTTGCAAATTTGGAGCAGCTTGCAGCAGCAAAAATTTAAATTTTGCATCAATTTAGAGCAACTATTTATATTTCATACACAGAAACACTTGTGATGAAATAATAAAAAAGGAGATAAAGGATGCAAAAACACCATAATTATAACTACAAATTGAAGCTCTCTTAATTTTTTTCTTTTTTTCTGTCTAATACTTTTCACGAAAGACAAGTCTTGTCCAGCTCTACTTTTTTCTTACACTTCTTTTGATTTAAATTTAGTTCACACAATTACTTTGCTTAATACATCACAACTTTAGTGCACATTTAAGTTAGAGTGCTTTGATACCTATTTTTAAAATTTGTTTGCTTTTATGTAACATATTCAAAAAGGCTTTAAAAAAAGCACGAAAGAATAGTTGAATTTAAAAACTTTACCACAACAAGTTACAAGTGAGTTTTAAAGAACTATTCGCTTTTTTTTTTTGTATGTTTAAGTTATTCACTTATATTTGACCTAATTATTATTTATTTTTTTGGCATATATGTTTATATACTGAATTACTTTACAAACAAATCAGAAGATCAAGCAAAGGCAACATTAAAACTTTTCATATTTAACTGTTTGATATTTAATAACAAAATTAATAATGAAATCACAATGAAAAAAAAAGAAAAGATTTTGAGAAATGATGTCACAGAAAAGGAATTTTCAAATACACATGAAAAAAATATGAAAAATTTGAAAAAAGAAATAAATAAATAAAAATTTTAAGACAGACTATGAATATGGAAAAAATGCCTGAATCTGAGAAACTTGGAATGTCTGCATATTCATTAACAGAGCATTAGAATTCCCAGATTTTTGCTATCTTAAGTGTCTCCAACCAAAACTAGAGATCAATTTTATGTCCTAAAATCTTAAGAAACTCAAGATTAAAAACTGGTGAACAATATTAATTTTTATAGATGGCATTGCTTAAATCAATTTGTTTGCAACTGAGTTGACATTTTCGAGTGGGCGTAGCAAGAAGACGAATTTACAAGTCCTCATATACTTAAAAGAAGATAACAAAGGCTGAAAATAACGATCAATGCAAATTTTTTCTAGTCAAAGGAACAGAATAACATAAAAAATTAAAACGATCGAGTTTTTCAAAAGCGGATGAAATCGGATTTTGAAATGCGCAAAAAATCGGGGCCAAGCCAAAAATTGTAAAAACAAGCTCCAAATGCATAAACTTGATGATATTCTGCCAAAAAGACTAAATGAATTTCAATATTAAATGCAAAATTGCAGTTCTGGCGAAAGTTGTCCGATTTTGGCGCAGGACCGTCCATTTGGCGGTCCTTTGGAGCAGTTTTGGCGCAGGATCGGCGATTGGTGCAGTTTGGCGCAGCTGGCACATTCCCTGAGAACACCTTCAACTTACAAGAAAGCACAATCATTAGGCAGAATTTAATTCTTTAACTCTGTAAAGCAAGAGATTTTCTGCCTAAATTTTATTTTAAAAATATAATACCTATTCGATGAAGATGAAGTAGCAAATGAGAGTCATTCCATGTCAAAAAAATCAACCCCTGCTTCCCCCCCCCAAAAAAAAAACCCGAACTGATCATCTCAGACTTTCATGAAACTTTCAGAAATCTTGCTCCTTGATATCTAAATTTTTCATAGTTAATGAAAAAAAAAAAAATTATGCTTGATCTTTGAAATTCATTTAAAAAGCACTTTTTTACTTGCTGGAAGTGCTTTAAAATGTCATAGCTCAAATTCTGTGGGAGCAACAGAGTTGTATAACAACTCATTTGAAAGACAATTACATTCACTTTAATTTGGTATGTAAAGTAAATACTTTTTGGGGAAAAAAGTGTTTTCACAAAATTTTACCATTTAAAAATTGAAAAAATTTTAAATGGTGTTTTTTAAAAATTTTGAAAAAAAAAGGGATTTTTAATGCATTTTTATGATTGCATTCACAAATCGTCAGAGCGGGTCCATGAAGAGATCGACAGTAACAGAAAATAATGTAAATGACAATTTTTGCTAACATTTGTATTAAAATTGGTATAACTCAAGTTTTATGGGAGTTATCGAGTTGTGTAGTAGCTCATTTTAACGGCAATTAAATACCCTTCAATTCAATGTGTAATGCTTCAAAAAAAAAAGTGTTTTCACAAAATTTAGAAATTTAAAAATTTTGAAATGGTCCTTAAAACTTTTTGAAAACGAAAAATGACATGTAACGTATTTTAATGAATGCATCTAAAACACTTAAGTTTGGGACCAATGAAGGGACCAGCAGTTACTAAACATTTTTAGCAAAAGTTGAAAACAGGATCCTACATTATCTGTGGTGTGTCATCAACTGGAGGGGGAGTCATAGGGAAGACTGAGATGGTCAGGCAGAGTTTCTTTGTTGATTTGACATGGAATGGCCCGAATCTGAAGCTTCTCTGTTAAAAGTATTTTTTCAGTAAAATTTTAAGAAGTATGTTGGTATACAACAAAATTGAAGAGATTGGCACATACAATAGGGTGGGCCGAAAAAGAACGTTTTTATTTCGATGATGAGTATTGTGGAAAAGGTGCCACTGCTAGAGTAAAGTGCACGTAAAAAATTTGAATTTTTTTTTCAATTTCTTTATCTGCCGCAATTGGGTTGAAGGTTCGGGAAAATGCTGTTTTTTCATGTTGTTAGCCTAAATTAGTAAAAATAGTATGTTTCTATTTTCTACGATGAGTTGTGCGGAAAAGGTGCCATTGGTGGTACTAAACTGCCATAAACATTTTGAGGTGTATGGTGTACTTCTTTCCTTTGCCACAAATGAGTCGAAGTTTTGGCAATTTTCAGTTTTTTTAACATTTTTAATAAGTTTTCTCAAACAGTAAAAATTTTGTTTTTGTGATATTTCTCTGCCATAATTATATAGTTTTATCGCATGTGATGCTTTTTAGATGCATGGTGTGTTATAAATTAACTACTTATTGGTACAAGTTTTTAAATTTAAAGTATGCTATTAGAAAACTTAGTGAAGTTCTCCGTTTGATTTGCGCTCAAAACCAGCTGGAGTACCGCAGAAATCATTCTTAATCACTGGTAAATACTTTAAAATAAGAATGAAGTTATTATCTCTTGACAAAAAAACAGTCGCGTGAAACTGTACTCCCATAATAACATTAAAAGAAAAACAAACAAGCTGATGTGTGCATCACATGACTTCTTTTTACTCCGATTTAATGTCATTTTCCCATTATTGGCAATTTTAATGTGATTCAATAGTTTATTCTCTAAATATCACCATCCGTGGCCAAATTAAAACCAGATTTAAAAAAAAAAGCCAAGTTGGTGACAAAACTTGGCGACCAAAAGACTGGCGATATATCACCAAATGTCTGCCAAATTGTAACACCACTTGAGTTTACATTGAAATTAACAATGATTCCCCCCAAAAAGGGGCAAAAGACCCCTTAGAAACACCCGAATGCAACCAAAACGGGAGGTGCACAACTAGACCCCACTAGGAGTCTACGTACCAAATTTCAACTTTCTAGGACATACTATTCTTGAGTTATGCAACATACATACGCACATACATACAGACGTCATGAGAAAACTCGTCGTAATTAATTCAGGAATCGTCAAAATGGATATTTCATGTGTCTATACGTTCCTAGGCCATGGGGGGTCGAGTTGAAAAAAAACTCAACATTCATTCGGGGGTGAGCAAAATGGAAATTAAGGTTGATTTTTGAGTGAAAATTTTTTCACGAATACAATACTTCCTTTTTGTAAAAGTAAGTAAAAACAACGGTGTCATTGCAGATGTTTAAAAAAAACGAAGGAAATAAATAAACTGCAACATTTGGTGTACATTTTTCATACGAACGGACAACTTCTGGTCTGACACCTGGCACATAAGACAGAGAAAGTACTGAAACTAAGGACTTTCTGGCCCAATCAAACCCAAACTGATGGCATGCAAAAAGCTACTTATACTATCATTCTAGGTAACCTCAGTCTTGTATTTCTACATTGCCAAAGAAGAGGAAAATAATGAAAATTTGAGCACTGACCAAAAACACGTAAATGATAGTTGTGCAACTGTTTCAATTGGAATGGGCTCTCCAGAATTTTAAGACAGCCAACCAGGGCTTATTATGTAGTCTAGGTGGCTCACAGCTGCCTACAGAACTCTTTGCTTGCATGTACCTCGAGAAAAACCCAAAATGCCTTACGATATCTTTCATCGTTCGTAATATGAATTGATTTGCCCATATGAATCTCCTAAAGAAAAGACCAGGGAATTTAAAAAAGGAATTTCAAAAAAGTAAATAACATTGCCAACTTAAGAATTCACAACAATGCTACCACAGCAGTGAAAACTGACGAAAACCAAAGTATCAAAACATTTTGATTAATATTTATTGAATAAATAGACAACAATTGAAAGAAAAAAAACAAGGATCAAGAAATTCGAGTGTTTGAGGTTTAAGGTTCCAAAATTAAAATTTAGGTTAACTGAGTACGATGATATACTCGGTTTGATTCTCAACCAAGGGCGCCCATATAGGGGTTCAAGGGGGGATTGAGCACCCCCTTTGAAATTAGAACTTCCTTGCTTTTAGTACTTTTTTCTTTGCAAAAATGTAAAAACATTTCTTCTCCAGTCATTAATGAATAAGTTATTAAAAATGTCAAATTTTATTGACTCTAATCTGTCCTGAAATCGGTTTCCATGGGGAAAATATCCTGCTAAATCATAAATAATATCTGAGCCCCCCCCCTTACAATTTTGCATATGGGCGCCCATGTTCTCAACCAATATCAGCCAATCTCGAATCCAGAAATGTCTTTCGTCACAAGAAACTGAAATATACATGGTACCCGAAACAATTTTAGAATCTGAAGTCCTACACCAAATGTGTGTAGTAAATAGAAATACTACTAAAATGGCACGGAATTTGCAGATGGCCACAAAGGAAAAGGTGCTTTCATTGTATCAATACTGTGACAGAAGAAAAAGCGCTAAAAATGCAGAAATTTAACTCCAAAAAAGTTTATATTACCTAAAACAGTGTAGATAAAAACTCTCTGTTGAAGGTACAAGCAGAAATTTTCTGTACATCCACACTATCTTTAGCTCTTTCTTGAGTTTTGCTTTGTTTACCCTTAATCTTGAAAGTTTTCGAACAGCACATTTCAAATTTAAAACTTTATATGCAATAAGTAGTTAATTTATGACACACCACGCATCTAAAAATGTATCACATGTGATAAAACTACATAATTATAGCCAAGAATTATGGCAGAAGCAAATTTTTTACTATTTGAGAAAATTTATTGAAAACGTTTAAAAAACTGAAAATTGCTAAAACTTCTAGCTCATTTGTGGCAAAGGAAAGAACTATACCACACACCTCAAAATTTTTATGGGAGTTTAGTGCTACCAATGGCACCTTTTCTGTGCAACACATCATCGAAAATAGAAACATACTATTTTTACTAATTTTGGCTATGAAAAAACAGTATTTTTTTGAAACTTTAACCCGATTGTGGCAGATCAAGAAATTGTGCGAAAAAATTAAAAAAATTTATGTGCACTTTGCTCCACCAATGGCACCTTTTCCACACTACCCATCATTGAAATAAAATATAGTTGTTTTTTAGCCCACCATAACATACAGGGGCTAAAATTTAAAATTTGAATACAGTGAAACCTGTGTAAGTTGACCACTTGCGGTGCACTACTTTAGTGGTCAACTTAAACAGGTGGTCAACTTATGGAGGTTGATTTATATAAGAGCTAATTCCATGCCTGAAAAAAGCGGTCAACTTACAAGGGTGGTCAACTTCACAGGTTTTACTGTATTAGCCTCTGAGGGGATGATTCCCCCTGAGCTTTTTGTATTCCCATCCTGACAATTTCCAAGGATGGGAACTGAAAAATTTCAGTTAGAATCTTGCCACCCTGTTTCAAATTTTAGCCCTTGATGTAGGGCTTCAAATAAGCAAGATTGTGAGCACAGTTCAAAAATTCTGAAAGCTTCCAAAGTCAAAAAGTAACATAAAAATTTTAAATATATGTTACTCATTTTCTCTCCCTTTCTTAAGCAACAGTCATATAGTTCGCACGTCATGTCAGCCACATTTTGTTCTCCCTAAAAACAGTTTTCAGTCGGCGTTGCCATGATAGCAAGCCATATTGTACAGAACCGTCAATGTGACAAGAAGCTAAATATTTTATGTCCGTCCAGTAGCGAGTCGCATTTCATTGGTCTCCACAAGATGAGAGTGTCCTCTCTATTGGGTGAGAGTACTGTCATGTGCTTTATTTGTGTCTGCAATATATGAATGCTTCTCCCTTTTTGGAAAACGTAAGTCTAAACTCTTAATGTGGCAAACAAGAAGTGCAGACAATGTCTGAATTACGCTTCAGAGAACAAAAAAAGAAAGTGCCTTGCCAGGAAACCGAAACCCAGATTGTCTCTGAAGCATAAGCACCCCCACACCTGAAATAAGATTTTTGCAATTATAAATCGCTAACGTGTGTACGTACCTTTGTGTCCACAGAAGCAGAAACACTCACCTTTCTTGCAGCATGCATCTTCACATCACTCCAATCAACTTTTATTCAATAACGTTTGAGTAAGTTTTCATTTAAAAGTTTCAGTCAACAACGTACTATATTACTGCCAAACAAAAACCACACATAACATTCCCACTCACTTTGAGAAATGAAATTCTCAGACTTTTCCAGGTTTTCCAGAAAAAATTCCTTGAAATTCTAGACTTCATTTTAAAATTTATAATTTTCTAAATGAATTCAAAAATTATGATTTCCTTTGAAACATAAGCAAAAAAAAAAAAAAAAAAAAAAAACTATCAAACATTTTAAAATCAGAACTTTAATACTTATTCTTAAACACTTCTTTCTGCTGATATGATAAGTTTTTCAGTAAGTACTCGCTACACAAATGAATACACATATTTATCCTGGTTTTGACACAGTGGGTAAAGAACATAACAACCTACTTACTGCAGCAGCTTATGATGAAAATAATGATATTTTTCCCAGTATGTTTCCCCAATTTTCTAGGTTTTGACATTACATTTATTGATTTTTCCTTACTTTTCAATGAAATTTTTGATCAAAATAAAATTTCCTGACAATTCCAGGTTCCTCTTAACCTGTGGGAACATTGTGACCTAGTCTGTATTTTGTCTTTTAGCAATAAAAAAAAAATATATATAGATAAATGATTACATGGTAGAGTGATACTTATTTCCCAAAAAAAGCTAGGAGTTTGGAATTTTAATACTTTTAACAGAGATAAATCTGCTTTGTTCTTTTTAAGAGTTAGCATAAAAATGTAGTTAAACATGTTTTTATGAACAAATCCATTCCTACTTTCCCTGAGCTTTCTTACTTCTTGAAATAAATGATTTTTGAAGTAACATGAAAGAAAAAAGCATACCTCTGGATCCATTTTTTTGTATTCTTGGTCATCTTCATCTACTTCAAAGAACATCTCAGCTTGGGTAATAGACAACATTCCAGGAACAAATACACCAGGAGCGATTAGACGACATTTGGTACTGAAACTCACAGGACCTAAAAAATGTTTAGTAGCAGGGTATTCAAGAATTAAATCAAAAACAAACTATATAAACACAATTTCAGGAACTTGAAAGAAAAACTTAATACAAGGGTTGTTCAAATGAAATGGTACCAAATGATACTGTGGATCTAAATGAAGACTTGATTCAAAATATGTACCAAAGGCCTGACGCCACAATCCCTCTGATTAACTCACCGAAGGATTTCTTGTTCCCAGAATTTCTGTGGCTGTGACGAGACTCAGTTCTTCACAGTGTGCTTGATTTCGTCGGCCGAGTTGAAGCCCTTTCCTTTTATTTGTTTTTTCAACAGATCAAACACATGGAAATCGTAGGGCGACTTATCTGGGTTGTAGGGCTGATTGTTAAGCTGCTCCCACTTGAACTTGGCCAGTGCCGCTTCAGTGACCTTGGAGACGTGAGGATGAGGCTCATCATGGAGCAAAAGCACTCTTTGTGAGCAGCCCTGGTCTTTTGTTCTTGATGAATCTGCGTGGGATTGGAGTGTCTTGCAGTACACATAGGAGTTAATGATTCTCCTCTGCTTAGGGGGGCTAATTTGCAAAAATTATTGGAGGTGGGGGGCTAAACGTCTTCGGGAGTCTAAGGGGGTATGTAGTCCTGAGTGGCCTCCCCTCCCCCAAAAAAAGGATCAGATTTTTGTTCCTTTGAAAATGCCAGTTTACATATTTTCTTTTCTTCTTTCTCGAAATTGCAGTTTCAAAAATGTAGTTTAATACCATGTTCGATGAGATTAAGGAAAAAGGGCTCGCTCCTGGAAAATTTTTGGAAGTGATGTTGTTGAAAAAGCAAATGTATTCCATCTGTGATAATATGAGGGGAAGGAATGAGATTCGGAACTCTCCTTTGGAATTTTCGAAATAGAAGTTCCAAAATACAATTCCAGACGATCTTTGGTGATGTTAGGAAGAGGGGAGGTTTGGGATTTCCCATGGTAATGCCTCAAAACTTTAATGTTGAAAATAGAATTTTGAGGCCATCTTTGGTAAAGATGGGGTACAGAGACATTTCCCCAGAAATGTTTTGAAACTGAATTTCCAAAATCGCAATTTTAGATGACCTTCAAAGAGGATAGGTAAAAGGGGGTTAGGCGGTTCCCCCTAGAAAATTTGAACTTTTAGCCCTAAAAACTCAATTGGCCATCTTTGATGACGTTAGGGGAAAGAATGGAATTCGGAGCATTTCCCCAAAACTTTTAGAAATTGAAGTTTTGAAAATGCAACTTTAGACCGTCTTTTAGCAATGTTAGAGAAAGATGAGGTTTGAAGGTTTTCCCATGAAATTTTTTTTCAATTAAAATCATACTATAGCCTATATTTCATAATGTTGGAGAAGGGATGGGGCTTGGAATCCAATCAAGGAAATAATTCATAATTAGAAGTCCTAAATTGCGATTTTGGGCTGCCTTTGATGACCTTAGGGTAAGAGATGAAGTTTAGTACTCTCCTCTCAAAATTTTTAGAAATTGAAATTCTTAAAACTTATCATTTCAGAGTGTCTTTGTTAAGGTTGTAGGAAGGGGGTTTTCCTCCGGAATTTGACCTTTTTATAAATGTACCTTTATAGATAGAGCATCAGTCACAAACAGAAAGGCATTGCTCCCTAATTCCACCCCCAGGCTACTGCCCTAGAGTATGCAGTGGACATACATTGCTTGGGGCTGTAAATTTAAAACCAACTTGTGAATTCCACCAAACATCCCCCTCGTTTTTGACGCAACGCAAATCAGTCCTTTTAAATCCTGAAAAGAGAAGTCTAGGTGGACCAGAACATCTTTTAGTATATTAAATACAGTCTTTGCCTTAATATTTAGTTTCACAAAGGCCTACAAATTTCTCAAATATCACAACTCTCAATGACCCTTGTTAAGCAAAAAGAAATTAGTCTTCCCATAAAGTACTCCTCAAGTAAAAGCACTCCCCATTCCCTCTTAAAAATAACACTCACAAACACAAATTATTGGAGGAGGCCCGCGGCCCCCACCCCCCAGCCCTATGGAGTCGGCGCTAGTGTCTTGCTCAAGGAATCCAACAAGGGAGCAGTTTGAAAATCTTCGCTACAGCGTTGACATGTCACCCTGCGATTTCCATGTGTTGGCTCCTTTGTAAAAACATTTGAATGGAAAGTGCTTCAGGACAGACGAAAAAAATTCAAGAACACTGTAAAGGACGGAGTCTCCTCACGACCATAGAAATGCTCGGAAGAAGAAATCTTTCGGTTAATTAATTTGTGGGATCTTGCTGCTCAGGTCTATAGTGCTTACTCTGAATAAAATCTTCATTTAGACCCACAGTATTGTTTGGTACCTTTTCATTTGAACATCCCATATACAATTTCATGTTAGAATTGAAGCACAAGAAGCAAAGGAATGTAAGTGGCAACATTAAAAATAAATGGTGGAAGAAACTCATCTGTTTTGTGTCAAACTAGTACAAATGGTGGAAGAAACTGCCATACAGTACAATGAAGAAAAACTTATCAACAAAGCTTACCAACAGCTTGAAGTTTGACGTAATTTTACTCATGACTTAAACCAGTTAGTTCACTTAAATCCCTTAGCTTCTCAGCAACTCTTTTTCTAATACAAGTGTCACAAAGGTCATATGGTCTGAACCGGTGAAAATACATTAAATTATCCACATGAAAGTGGAGTCTAAATAACAATTATCAATCTAAAAGCGAATCAGTAGCTAACCTATAGTTCTCCTAGAAATGAGAGTAATTCAATCGATTAAATTTAAAATGTTTCTAATTTATTGTTTGACTATGTATTTGATCTATTTTGGTTAAGAGGTCACTTCACTTATGCTAACATTTTGTGCGACGTGATAATAGGCTTTGACTAAGTAAATGAAATCAACATGAAAGACACTGAAATAACCAGAAAAGAAATAGAAAATCAATTGCTAATATTCTAAAAGACAAAAATGAAAGCAACTAATCAGATTATTAAGAAAATAAAAACAGAAAGAATTTGATTGAACTAAGTTTAAAATATATGTCAAAATAAAATAGAGCATTTTAAGGAATTCCACATCAGTTATTTTATGCAAGATTCTGAATTAAAAAAATTTCCCACATCTAAATAAATTTGCTTAAGACTAAGTTAGAAATTAAAATAATGCAAAAACTTCTAGAACAGAAAAAGTATTCAATAATAATCACTTGCCTGCCAATTCAGCATCCAAATCTTTATCATCCCAAAGGTCACTGTCATCTAATAAATCACTGCTCTGCAAATGATGTTGCTGTTGCCTTCGAGTTAGAGCAAGATGTTGATGAAACTCTTCACGAGCTTGTAAAATGGCATCTTCAGGAGCACCTGGAAAGAAAACAAGAGTTATGTAAAATTTCAGGCCAAGCAATAACAAAACCTTTTACAGTAAAAACTGAAATACAGAAAATGCTTTTCAGAGTGATCTAAATTCTTAATATTTGAATACGTGCATGTCATTTCTTCCTTCTAATAACATCTACTAGTTAATAACAAAAAATTATGTATTTTGTTTTTAAATACAGGTATACTATTTCAAACATGAATTATGTAAAACATACAATGGATTATCAATAGGGTTGCAAGTTTGTTGCATAAGAAAAGACCAAAATTCGAGGGGGATCCAGGTAATTTTTGCCAGAACATGAATGGAATAAATATACAATATATGCAATATAAGTTAATGGATGAATGTAATAGAACTGGATTTTTTTATGCAATATTAAGGTTTATAGTTAAATGTACAGAATTTGGTTAAAGTATTGTAAATTAATTTTTATTTATGCTTTGTCAATCACTTTTTTTCTTTATGTTTGAAAAACAATTGTTCAGCATCTACGCTATTTGTTGGAACTGCCACATATCAAGCTGCCACTTAGAACACTTAGGGACAACATTTTGTATTGGATTTCTCAAATTTAATTTTTTACTTCCTTCAACATATAACTCATTGGTTGTACTCTTTTTGTAAAATTCTCTTACACATTCATTCTTTATCATTCTCAAACATTGGGATGGAAAACTTATCAAATTTGTTTAAAATACTTAAATATTTGTATTGACTGGGATCAAAAACTCGGCATGCTTTTAAAAAGCTTCAGGCTGGCTGCTGAAATCTGTTGATTGTTACTACTTTTAAAAAAAACTAAGTCTAAATTTTGTTACCTCCCATTGCTAAAAATAAAAATTCCTAAGAGTGCAGCCATGAAATGATTTGGGATCCAATTTTATGTGCAAAGATCTTATAAAGTTAAAAAAAAAAGTCACAAACACACACTAATAAATGATAGTAAAACAGTGTTCGCGCTCAACAACCAGTAACCTGAGTCCCAGGGACCCATTAATGAAACAGATTTGGGTCCTTTGGTGGAAAAAATGAGTCCCTTAAATTTTAAACAGAAAATCTTACCATATAAATGAATAATATAAAAAGGTTAATACTTGGGAAAAAAACTATCCACATAGTGATTTAAAAAAGTTATGAAATAAACTAAGTTGGTTTTATTTTTTCTGATTATCATTGTAAAATTATTTTCAAATAATACACTTGCAAGACTTAGTTATGTGAGAAACTATTTGGTCAGTTACAATGAGATAATCACACTCAAAATTTACTTTAAAAAAAAAGTTGGATTTTACCATAAAATACTAAACAAGTGCCTCTGATTGATCAAGCAGAAAGCACTTCCTTTACCTTTATTTTCCTGGTATTTTTTCTAGATGAAAATACCAAAAAGCCCCCTTCCCCCTATCCAGCATGTACTATCATCAATTATCATTTGGGAATTACACAGAAATAGAAAAAAAAATCGCAAGCGAATGAACCCAACGCAAAAATCGCGATCACAAAAACCGAACTATTCTCTCACATGAGTGTGAAAACTGCTCATTTGCAATCCTTAATCAGTACAGTTGACTTAATTTTGACTCTTTCAAAATATCTGTTTTGGCTTCCGTGTTATTTTTAAAATCGCGCCATTTTCAAAATGGCGCGGTCGATTAATACCTGACTTTTGCAAGTCCAAATAAAAAAAACCCATCAGAAAAAGATGAATTACTAGAAAGAGGTCAAGCTTAAAGTGCTTTTGTATAAAGTTCAAGTATTCATAAGCAATTTAAGAAGAAAAATGTGAAGTTCAGAACTTTGTGTTCAGCGAGATCGGGAAAATGTTCGCCATTTTTTTCTCCTATCCTGTTATTGGGGATGCATGATTTTCAAAAATAATTCTGGTTACATGAGTGCAAAATAGATATGCTTTTACTGTACAGTTGTCTTGTATTAATCCTGTAGATTACATTGAAACCACAATCTTACTTTTAGTTTTGATTGCTGTTTTCAGGAAAGATAAAAGTTGAGGGAGAGCTTGTTCTTAGAATACAGTTTACAGTACAATGGACTATTTATGAACCTGCAATATTTTGCTCCCTAAGCTCAGCCCAGGAGGTCACTGTAAGTTCCAGTCTTATCACTAATAAAACTCCATTGACTGGTCAACAATAGGGGTGTGTGAATAGCTGATAAAGAGATAGGGTCATTTTAATTCCTTTCTGCTGATTCTCCTGGTTATTGAAGCTTAAAAGCAATTACTAAATGGATCTTCAGCATTTTCCACATTTTTTTTTTTTTTTTTTTTTGTTTCTTATCTTTTGGGTTTTCTGGGTTCCCAGGACCCCAATTTTCGCGGAAGTTGCGCCCCCTTTCCGCGAATTTGCGTAAAAAACCCGTTATAGCGCGTAAACGCGAACCCTGGTAAAATAATGAAGACAGGTTCTCCCCCCTCCCCACAGCCAAGAAAGTCTTCTTTCTGATTACAACCCTTTCCAAGGCCAGATGCTGGAATCATCCTTGGACTAAAAATTCATATTTTCAGTTAGTAGCCTGTGGTCAGTAGACAAGCAGAGCACCTACATTTTACTAATTCTCACTTTTTAACTGTTGAATGTAATCGCTTTCTCCATTGGTTTAAAAGAAAGAACTGTGCTTATATCTTATTGGAAGAGACATTTGCAGCTTTCCACGGAGTTCGCAAAATTTCTTCTTTAATCCACCATCGGACTTTGGAGAAAGCTTATTGCTGTTTGAGAAACATCATTGGATACTGAAAATCTGCCCTCTATTCTATTTAAAGAGCCGCAGTCTTGTTTATCGGGCTTCACTACTTTTCTCTATGTCTTGCTGTATGTGTGTCCCCATGTTTCGTATTAAACGTATTTGTTTATGTTCAGCTATCTGAATCTCTGCTTTACACAACCTTTCAACATTAACTAATTGGTAAATTAGAAATGAATCATGCATTCTCCTCTGAGTTGGATACAGGAAATTGAATACACCATTTGTGAACTTTGGACAGTTTTTAAACTGAAAATTGCAAAATATCACATTTCAAGTGCACAAAGAAAGCTGATTTTTTAAGTATACATTATAAATAAAATAAATATGAGACATGGTCAGTTGAGTATTATATTTAGTTGCCTAAATACAATGTTTCCTTGCAAAGTGAACCTTTAAAAGACTGATTTAACAAGTTCAAAAAATTTAAATTTTTTTTCAATATCTTTATGTGTATACATCAGTGATACTTACCATGTTCAATAGCCGCTTTTAAAGTTGCTTCTGGGTGACTAGACCCATATGGATTCTGGATGAAGCGCTTCCGTCTTCTAGCATCATCTTCCCAAGAATCCAACTTTAAATATTCTCTAAGAGAAGGACCCAATTTATTTCCCCATGCACCATGCTTATTGGTCAAAATGTTTAAAATTCTTTCTATATTTCTGGATGCTGTGACACTGTCTCTTCTTCTTGCAGCAGTAATGAGATGATCACACATTTTCTCCTCCTCTTTTCGATCCAACACTGTTTGCGCACAAAGCGACTAAAACAAAGAATGAATATGCATTTTAAAATTCTGAATATATATTGCACAGAAAAATGCAATAAATAAATTAATAAAAAAATAAATAAAATTTAGAAACTCAATGTATTTTGGCTTTACAATCCAGTACAATTTGCAATAGAAACTGGATACATTAATTCATCTTATTTATTTATTTATTTATTATTTTTTACTCATTTATTTTGAATACTAGGTAAAAAAAAAAATTCAAAATGCTTACTTCAAAATCAGCATGTTTTAAAACATCATCTGCCCTCATTCGATTCAAAATAAATTCTGCTTCATTGGCTACTCTGACAATATGATCTTTCATAGCATGAGAGAGTAATCTGAAAAAAAGAAACATTTTTTTTTTTAAATAATAGAAAATGAGGAAAATAAACATAGTAGAATGCACACGATAAATGAAAGTATATTTCAGATCTTACCTCCCTTCATTTATCAGTTCTATAAATGCTAAACCAGCATGTTTTTGCAAGGAATTTTGCCATTCTTGGGAACACAAGAGCATTACGAGTTCAACAACAGAAGTGCTGTTTTTGAATGTGCATAAGCCTAAAATAATTCATACTTGTTGTATAAATAGTATTTGTTCAATAGTCAGAGTAAAACAAACTAAACAAATAGCACAAAGATGCTACAAAACAGTACACAAACAAAATACAACTGTTGAACATGAAATGTATTGTACACTTGGCTGTTTGTAAGGAAAAAATTATTGAATCACAAAATAAAATACTTAATCAATCTCTTCTGCACACACACAGTTCCTAAACTTTAAACTTTTGAAGAATAGGTAGGAAGCAGAAAGTTTTGTAAAAATAATTAGTTCAACAATTGAACTGAATTCCTAAAGAAATGTCTCCTTAAGTTTACAAGAAAAATATGCAGAATCTTACTCATTAAATATCCAATTATATAGGAAAGGTTTTACAATCTGTACAATTCTTTTCCTAAACTGCAGGTAAATTTGGCCTGCTAGGAAACAAAATCTCTTTTAGCTAAGAGTGGCACATCTAACTAAGAATTTATTTGCGAGTGAGAGAGAAACACTGATATAGATTTTGCTTTACAATGTATAGGGGAAAACATTGTGCATGTTAAATATGTTCATAACCTGATGCTTAACAGCAGAAGCATGTGATTCCAATGTATTGAATGATTTAAGCCCTTGAAAAAAGTTACTATTCAGTTCAAAACACATTTTTAAAAATATTTCCCGAAGATGTCAAAAAGAATATGTCAGCAATTTCCCAATCTTTTCACTCATAATCAATTTATTTTTTAGTTATAAATAAAATTAACATGCAATTTGAATGTAAATAATATGGTCTCCTGACATAAGGGACTCTCCAATAGGGTTCATTTACTGCGGAAATTGCAATTGGCTCCCTAAAATTCTTGCATCTAGGTTTTATTGCATAAAAAAGAATTCATTCACAATCTAAAAATTACCAATAAAAATCTTTGAAGGGTGAAGTTTCAATCAACGTTAAAGATACAATACAGTAGCCAATATGCAAGCAGCCTGACCATTTCTGCGAGGAATTTTTTATTTTAAAATATCAAAATATGAGTCGAATATACACATTTACGAGAAAGATTTCAATAATTTGAACTCATGGACAAGCATGGCTATAGTATATGAATAATTTCATATGAGAGCATTCATAGAGCCTGATTATTTCTTTGCTAATGAGAACAAATCTGCATCACATTATTTTAAAGATACCTTTTTGTTAAAGAAAAACATCATTAAAACGCATCCAGATGTCTAAAACATAAGCACAATCTTTTTCTTAATCTTACTAATTTGGTAGTCTAATGAAATAATTTTGTTTGTTCAAAATATGTACTAGTGCTATAAAAAATCTCATAAGATTAAGAAATCAGAAAGCGTTTTGGTGCAGCTCCAGCACAATATGGGTAAAAAATTCGCTTTGGCTCAATTTAAAGTAAGAAGATTTTAGTTGGTGTGTGACAGCAGGTTTAGGATCACTGCGGTACTCACTGAATTCATTTTAAGAGCAGTAAAGCATTCAATTACCTTTTCCTTCCATTAATAAATCTTGTCCATGAGATCCAACAAGTGTTCTTGATAAAAAAGGAGCAAAATCAAGCATTATCTCTCTGAGCAATGGACACACACTGCCCAAAGCAGATTCAAGCTTTTGTGTAAGGGTTGCTTCTCGTGACAAAGGTGAGCTCAACACATGAAAGTCATCAGTTGAGCCCATGGAAGTTATATTCAAGTCATCAGCAACGCGAGACTGTTGACAACCATCAACAGATTCTACAGTTCTAGAAAATCCATTTTGAGCAATAGAAGACGACATGATGGAGGGATCGGAACTTGAAACTCTGGTATTTGTGGAGCATAAAGAGCTGTCTGTGACAGCGGAAGTCAATTTTATGACTGAATCTTCTTCAATATCTCTATCAGCTAGTTCTCCATTAACTGTTGGACTATCTCCTTCACCACCGTTGACCATAATTTCAGCTCTCTTACGATTAGTCTGTTCATTTTTAACTTTCTGTGCCCTGACAGCCTAAAAAAATATATATATATTTTAGCACAATCAATTAATTTAATTTTTCATGGTAAAATATCAATGAACTGAAAAACTTTTCAATAAAATGATAACAATAAAGATTATTAAAAATGTTTTTTTTTAGTTCAGAATAATTTTAAATTGACTGTATATTTTAACTTATGATGAATAATTTACAATTAAAAATAACACGTTTTATGCTAAGTAACTGAAACATCTTTTGCATATTAATCTAAATTTAAGAAGTCTGCAGGGAGTCTGCAAAGGAAATGCAGCTGAATAGGGAGAAAATTTCCAACTGAAATTACTTTCTCTCTGATCCGGAGAAGATCAAAACTTTGAATTGTTCAGTAAACTCAAAAACCTTTTTAAAAATAATCCAAAGAAAACCTGAAAAAGGAAATAACATATTTCCCCCCCCCCCAAAAAAATAAATAATAATAACAAATAACTATATTATGTTGAAATTTTTCATCGCTGTCAATTACTTAAAAATAATTTTATGCTTTGCAATAAATTAAATTTAAATCGTTTGGAAATTATGCTTAAAAATGATGCTCTTCAAGAATCTTGAGCATTCTGTCTTGTCACAAAAAATAACGCGGCACTGATTATCAAAAAATTAAGGATTTTTCTGACTGGGAATCCAGAAAAATAAAACATTTAAAAAGAAATTTGATGCAACATATGTAATATACCAAATAGAAATTTATTAAAAAAGTAACAAAAACTGAAGCACAAAGTTTTAAAAGAAACTGCACTGGTTCAAACAATTTAAATAATGATCTTTCGCATCATTGAAAAAACTGATCTTTTTCCTAGCCCAGCCAGGCGCGGATCCACGGGAGGGGAACTGGGGGAACGTTCCCCTCCCAAAATCCCAAGTCTGCCTAAAAATTGTCAGACAGAATACAGCACAACTCTTCCGTTTTTTAAAATTTGAACTTCAGGAAAAGCGAGGAGAGAATTGCAAAAACAGATTCAATAGGGAAACTGCGGGAATGTCCCCCCCCCCTCAAAAAAATCCCAAGTGTAACTAAAACAGTTCAGAAAACAGGAGTACAGAAAATTTTTCCTTTTTTAGAACGTGAACTAAGGCATCAGGAAAAGCAATTAGACAACAGCAGAAGCAGATCCATGAGGGGAATTGAGGGAACGTCCCCTACCCCTCAAATCCCATATATACCTAAAAAATTTCACAACAGAGTACAGGAAAATTCTTCTATTTTATAGAACTTGAACTTGAAGAAAAGTTCCAGGAAAAGCGATTAGAAAATAATCGCTTAAATTCAATTAATAAAATTGATTTACGCATAAAATATCACGAACCAACATGTGACTGCACAAATAACTGTAACTGCCCTACCATAGAAAGAGTCGAAAATATAAATTATTTAGGTATAACTTTTAGTGAAAATTTAAAATGGAAATGCCATACTGATAAACTTGTGAAAAAATTAAGAGGTAGAATACATTGGCTCTATCTATTGAGAAATATAGTTGGGAAAAAATTTCTTAGGTGTTTATTTTATGCTTGGATTAACTCAATAATTACGTATGGTATTTGTGCATGGAGAGGCGATTATGAAACAAATCTTACCAATTTAAATAGAACTTATGCAAAAATTTTGAAAATAATTTACGGAGCTAAACAAGAACTTAATAAAAACGATATTATTTTACAAAAGTCAGAGAAAATCTATAATATCAGAGAAATATATGCACAGAGAATATTGTATTTTTTGCATAACAACAATAACTGGTTTGAAATTAATGAAAAACAATATAATACTCGAATTTCAGGTAAACAATATAAAGTTATAAAACCAAATAAAACGATTATTAAAAAACAATTCTTTTACTTGGCACCGCGGCTGTTTAATGAACTAACGGAAATGAGAAGAACTTTAAAAAATATAAAAAAGGGGTCAATGAATATATACAAAATAATGACATTGTATCAACAATTAACTTTTAGCTGATAAAATATACTGACTTGCCAACCGGGAAGGGATTTTGTATTGTAATTTTTATACTATTGAATCTTTCAATGCGAGTTATTGTGTTTTTTTTTTCTCTGGAGTCAAACAGTCCAATAATTGTTCTGTGTAAAATTTTTACTACTTGTGTAAAATTAATTTGTAAATATTTCTGTTAATACATATGTGTTTGTACTCCATACTAAATCAATTAAAAAACACTGCGGACAGTGCCTTTGGCGCTCTTTAGTGTTAAATTTAATACTAACTCGTGTTGAACTATAGTCAAGATTTTCTTAATGTTTTGTTATGAAGTTTGTAATTTATGTTTTATAATTTGTAATTTTTTTTAACTTTACTTTTTTAATCTTGCTTACTGTTATGTATGTGTATTTTGTTTGTTAATAAATTTTATCTTTTTTTTTTGTTAATAATAAAAAATAGCAGAAGCGGATCCACGAAGGGGAACTGGAGGAATGTTCCCCTCCCCCAACATATCATGTGTACCTAAAAGGTTTTAGAACAGAGAGTAAGAAGATATTGTTTTATAGGACTTGAACTTAAAAATAGGCTGCAGGAGAAACGATCAGACAATATCAGAGGCGGATCCGTTGGGGAACTGGGGGAATGTTCCCCTCCCCCCGAAATCTCATGTGTACCTAAACATTTTCGCAACAGAGTACAGCAAATTCTTCTGTTTTATAGAACTTGAACTTGAAGAAAAGTGCAAGGAAAAGAGAAGAGAGAATTGCAAAAGCGGATCCAAGGAGGGGAACTGGGGAATGTTCTCCTGTCCCCTCAAAAAAAAAAAAAAAAATCCCAAGTAATCCTAAACTGGAATAACTGAGCTGGTGGTGTATTTTAAGTATCTCTGCCTTAGCCCTGGCTTTAGGGCGGTAACTTACTACAAACTGAGCTGGCGGTGTATTTTAAGTATCTCTGCCTTAACCCTGGCTTTAGGGCGGTAACTTACTACAAACTGAGCTGGCGGTGTATTTTAAGTATCTCTGCCTTAACACCCTGGCTTTAGGGCGGTAACTTACTACAAAATACCTTAGCTTTGCCATCAGTCTTTGAGTTGAACCGTACCATTGCTGCGGTCGCTCATCTGGTTTGCTAATTTCTGCATTAGCTACCAGTTTGTTTGGCTCTCTTGGCTCCCTTAAGAGATTTTTCGCCTCCAGCTCATGTGATTCCTATTCCGGGCTGATGAGTGCTAAAAAGCACGAAACTGCAGTCCTCGTATGGAATAACTGAGCTGGCTAAGTAATCCTAAAACTGTTCAGAAAACTAAGTAGTATTTTCCTGCGTATAATCCGCGGATTATCTGCTCAAAAAGACAAAGCTTATGAGGCGCGGATTATTTTCCCCCTTAACCACCAACGCATTGAACCTCAATATTTTTATAGTAGGATTCACCGATCGGGACGGTATGCCTACTGAATGTTTTTTTATTTTACGAAACATGCATGTTCGTCTTCGCTGCCTGCCTGTATGTTGGTTATTTTACGTTGCTTGAATGTTCCTCTTTGCGATTCAGGTCATGTAAAATAAGCAACTTTACAGTGAAATAGGTAACCATTTGCACAAGATTAGACCGTTTGCTCCTTTGTCTTGATTCATTGTTTTTCAAGTAATTAGCGTACTATAATCAAGATTTCAAGAAGAAATCATTATATTTTAGATTATATTTCAGATTAATTTTGATCATGCCTTCAAAGTAATTACTTTTTCACGTTTTTAGTTTAGTTGTTCAAATGGTATGTTGAATTCAAACTTTATCTTTTTACATCGTATTTTCCGCGGATTATACGGCGCCGCGGATTATACGAAGCTTTTTTTTTTTCTTCAGGCCGATTTTAGGACCTGCGAATTATAGGCTGGCCGCGGATAATACACAGGAAAATACGGTATAAGATTTTTTTTCCTGTTTTTTAGAGCTTGACGAAAGGCTGAAGGAAAAGCGATTAGACAATAGCGGAAGCGGATCCACGGAGGTTAACTGGAGAAATGTTCCCCTCCCCCCAAAATCTCATGTGTACCTAAAAACTTTTAGAAGAGAGCGCAGGAAAATTCTGTTTTATAGAATTTGAACTTGAAGAATGGCGCAAGAAAATGCAAAGAGAGAATTGCAAAAGCGGATCCGAGGAGGAGAACTGGAGTATGTTCTCCTACCCCCTCGAAAAAAAAAAGTGATCCTAAAACTGTTCAGAAAACAACGTGCAGGAATTTTTTTACTGATTTTTAGAACTTGACGTAAGGCTCCAGAAAAGCGATTAGACAATAGCAGAAGCGGATCCACGGAGGAGAACCGGAAGAATGATCCCCTCCTCCCAAAATCTCATGTGTACCTAAAAACTTTTAGAAGAGAGCGCAGGAAAATTCTTCTGTTTTATAGAAATTGAACTTGGAGAAAGGCGCGGTGAAAAGCGAGGAGAGAATTGCAAAAGCGGAACTAAAGAAGGGAACTGAAAAATGTCCTTTTCCAAAACACAAAATCCCAAGTAAACCAAAAACTGTTCAAAACACAGTGTAAGGTAAAACCACCAGTAGTTGACGTTTTAAAGATTAAATATTTCTGTTTGTTAACATAGCTTGGAGAGAATTCATCTTAGGAAAAACTTTTAATAAGTGATAACTGTACCAACTAGTCCCCTATTATAATGCAACAAAATTAGATTAATAAAACGAATGCTCTTTTTTTTTTTTCAATAAAAAAAGACATTGGGTTGGAGTTGACATTAAACTAAAACGAGAACATCTTATTGTTGACACATTTTGTTTTCAGTAGATGATACATGCTTTGATACAGAATAACAGGAATCGCTAATAAATGAATTCGTGCCTACTTGTGTGAATACAGGAATCGCACTGCCGGATCTAGGCAGCAGCAATCCAATATCCTTGGCTTACCTTTTGTACATAGTCGATACCTTTTGCCCCCCTCCCAGTTGACGGATAACAACTTCGAGGAGAATGCAAATTTACACTATTTCTGTTGTTTTTTCGTTGAACCTCGATATAAATTTCAACGAAGGTGGGTAAAGGGTGGCAGGTTTTGCCCCGGTTCTGAAAAATCGACGATCCGACCATTTAGGAATGTAAAGACAGTTATAGAAAAATATAAAAAATAAATGCTTTTGTCATAGGTTATAAGACTATGAGAAGTTAACATAACAATTCGAGTTCGGGGACTGAGTAAATATTTTTCATCGTACTAAAAGGCTCATCGATATGGCACATACAGCTTCCCGGTAGTAGTTCGATTTATCCACTTTAGGGCCATTTCAGTCTCCCAAGCTTTCGTACTTGCTTTTTAGATCTGTTTTTTCAGTAATCTTCAAAATAAGACTTTTTGAACACAAACCTGCTTAAACTGTTTTTTGTATTCATTTGGTGTAGAGTTGATCAAAAAATTTAAAGCTTCTACAACTCAGTGGCGCAACCAGAGCGGATGGGGGACCACACCAGAATGCTAATTAGAATGTTTCTTAAAAATATTTCTTACAATTAAATAGAATAATAGAACGAACCTGGGAAAAACGAAGTTATTATAATAAGTTGAAAAAAAGAATGTCGCGAAAAAATCTAAATTTTTTTGAAAAGAACCTTGAAATAAAATTTTTCAATCGTGGCGGTTTATTGATCTGTTAATTACATCCCTTCCATTTTTTTTTTCTTTTTACTAGTTGGTCTAAAAATAAGAAAGTCTTCGTAATTGGGAAGCCCCCTTTTCCCCGCCGAAACCTTTAGAGAGTGTCTCAAATCTCGTTTTCAGGGCTTGAATTTCGAAAAAATTCCAGGGAAGAACTACCTAACACCTCGCTTTCTAAAAAATCGAGAATAGTTTAATATTGTATTTTTGGAGCATCAAATTTGAAAATTGCCGAAACCCTAACGTTATCAAATATGGTACACAGTCACGTTTTTAAGACGTCAATTACGAAAAATTTCCGGACAAGGGCCTAAATGTTCTCGTAGGAAATCTAAAAATGAAAAAATTAAAGTTTCGAAACACTTTAAGAGGGAGAGCATTTAAATCCTTCGTCACTGAATATCGCTTAAAAACTTCGTTTCCTAGGACTTCAATTTCGAAACATTTTTGGTAAGAGCCCCAGAACCCCACTCCTCGTAACATCATCAAAGTTAGTTTGTACCTGCCTTTTAAGAAACTTCAATTTTGAAATATTGAGCGGGTTAGTGATCGATTTAGATCTATTCTACAAAAAAAAAAAAAATCGATCTGGGACAACCCTAAAAAGTCCCGTCTCTAACCTTACCGTCAACAAATATCGCCTATAATCGCCTTTTTAAAACTTCAATTTCTAAATATTTTCGCAGAAAGCCCCTCGAACCTTTTCTACCCGTAACATCATCAGAGGCCGCCTGAAACTGCATTCTTAGGGCTATAATTTCAAAAATTTTCCACGGGAGAACCCCTGGACCCCCCTTAGCAGTTTCCGAAAATTTTAGGATTAAAATATAAAGGTAAGAATGAAAATAACGGTTTTTAAAATTATTTTCTGAAAATTATACTTGCAAAATTTGTAAAGGTAGAATTTTTGATAAGAAGCGTTAAAATGCAGAGGATAGTTTGTAAAACTGATTTTTTACGGTTATTTTTTAATAAGTAATTTCATATACCCCCCTCCCCATAAAACATACCACCCCCCATAAAACATAAACTGCTAAAAACGTTCCCCTCCCAAATCCATAGTCTGGATCCGCCCCTGAGCCCAGCAAATTGATGGAGCCAGAAATTTGATCAACATTCTTAAAATATACATTTCAAGCAAAAAAAAAAGGCAAACCTTGTTTTCGCAACACCCAGATTTCACAACACTCCGGATATTATGTTACTATTACAAAGTTCCAAACTTGAGGCATATAAACTTAATGTTAAGAAATTCGGTATTTCAAAAACAGGGATTCATTGTAAAACTCTGGTTATCACAACACTTTAGGCTGTTTAAACAAGATGGGATTTTTTCTCACAGCTAAAAATTTTTCAGTAAAGTAATGAAAATATCTGGGAAAGGTAACTTGTTGGAATTTCTGGAAAATAATAAGACTTGTCTTATAATAGCCCATTCATGACACCTCATGAACGATAGAAAGGTATGCAAAGCAGATGGATTTGAAAACTTGTCTAGAAAAGTAGCAAAACAAAAGCACGACCTTAATTACCCACAGCTACCATACAACCTAAAATTATAGAATAGAATTAGAATGCATTGTTTCACGTTCCAAAGGAGGGGATTCACTGTCAAAATCTTATCAAATTGCGGTCAAAAGTGATAAGTTCTTTAATTGACTAAAAAATGAACATCCTAGAAAGTAAGATTGTTTAAATTGTTTTTTTAAAAAAAATTTTGGAAAAAAAATAGAACCTACTTCAAATTTGCTCTAAAAAGTGAAAAATAATTTTATTCTTTAAACACCATCGATAATACTTTTAAACATAATTTTTGAAATTGGCGCAAAAACGATAGATAAAATCATTCACAGGCCATAACTCAACTACACTACAACTATAAATTTAACCAGGTCCACTTTCTTCACTACCACATACATTATGCATTGATAACAGCGTATTTGAGTAACAATATAAATGTTTCGTTCCTAACTTAAGAGGAATTTCTGAAAAAAATATGAACGAAGCATGGCTACACTGGATTTTACGTTTTGTTTTTGCGCCAACTTCAAAAATTATGTTTAAAAGTATTAACAACTGGACATTGCTCTGGTTTCAACGATACTCTTTAGACAGTCCCTAGAATGGGTTGTGACAATGAGATTCGACTGTACTTACAAAAAATTTTGCGTATTAAAAAAGTTTACACAGTAACTTCAATTATTTAAAGAAAAAAAACTGTTTTGAAAATATTTAAAGATACTAAAGTGCTAACTCACAGCAGGGACAGGTGCACCCGAGGAATGCAGATGAGCAAGGATACTTGAATCTGTGTCCTCAACAATGATTACTTCATCTTCTCCATCTTCATGAGAGACTGCAATAGATTCATCAACTTGCCCATTACTTCGAACCTCATTTTCAGCAACTATACAAAATATAAAACAAAACCTATTACTCTGCACAACATAAAAAATGTTCTTTAGATGAAAATAGGTGCTTTTTTGTATTGGCTGAGAACTAGGAATCAGTAATAATTTTTTGTTTTCTGAATACAGCATGATGTGTGAAATGTGTATGATTTATTAAACCGTTTCAGTAAAATTAGTTTTAAAAAAAAATATGTTCCTAAAAGTTGACCTTTTCATGGAATTTGACAATATCAAAAATACAAACAGGCAAAATGAATCACATTTTGCTGCAAATGAAAGAAAAATTCGGAAAACAATTTCTGGCATTAATTGCTAGCCAATTGAGCTAAGAAAAAAAATTCCAATAGTATAACAGAAAGAGCAAATAGGGTCTGATTACTGTATGCACCAACCAGGCCATGGCCTAGAGCCTCCCCATTACAGGAGCACAGCCCCCAACCCGAACAAAGGCGTTTGGCCTAGGGACCTCTAATATCTTAATCGGGTCTTGAGCAGAGTGTATTATATAAAAAAGTTAGTTGAAACAAAATCACTAACAACCTTACAAAGAAATTTCGGCTGGATAGACAATAAAGAACCACCAAGTGTCACTCTGGGTGGATCTTTGTGACCAAAAATCGAAAAGTTATTTGCATGGTTATCAGTGATTTTCTTTCAGTGAACCACTCTGTACACTGGGCTTTCTCCCGTGAAGTCGCCATTTTCTTTCAGTTCAATTGGTTAGCAACTAATTAGGGCATTAAGTTATTAAAGTTTATAATGGTAAAGAATTCTTTCAGACACCCTGTATACTTATATCCAATAGTATTTTACGTCCTATATCAATGTTTAAAAAAAAACACTCCCAAGATTTAAAAATATTTTCCTCGATTCTTTTTGACCCTATTTGAAAAATGTAAGAATATACAATCAAACTTCCATAGTTCAAACGCCCATAAAAATATCAACCGAGTTACTGATCAAACGAACTACACTTGAGATTCCCCATCATATAATTTGTTGTTGCGGTTAAGACGAATTGATTTCGAAGGTCCCTTAGAGTTTGTGTAAATGAAGTTTGACTGTATTTGACATTTTAAAATTTATAATACATAAAAACAAAAATCAGAAAATAGGGGGAAATAATTTTGCTTTAATTGCACTATAATTAAACAAAAGATTTTTTTTTACTTACCAGATTGTGATGTGGATGCAGATGTTATATATTGAGAGGAATCACAAGTTACAGATGGTCGTGAAGAAGAAAAAGATGCTGGAGGAGTTGGTGGCTCTAATATGTCACGGTATTTTGAAACCATCAAAACGGAGATGAAGTAAACAACCGCAAGAGCAAGAAATTGAGCTTGCTTTGTTTCGTCCTTGAAAGAAGAAAAGTAGATAACTAAAAATATCTATAACATTCAATACATATTTACGGTTATGAAGGAAGATTAAATGTTAAAGTAAAGTAGAAAATAAACTTTTGTCATAAAATAGAAATTTTTTTATATAAATAATCCATTATCAATTTTCTTCCTTTTACCAAAACAAAAATTAATAATTGACAATCGTTTTGATATTAAGCATAATGCACTGAAACATACAATATTTAAAATGCCACACACATAAGGTGAAGAAGCAAAAGCTTTACTTTGTATTAAGAAGAAATTTAGGAAACATAATAAAAAAATAAATTGAATAAAATTAGTGATTGATTCATAAAATAAGAAGAATGAGCACAATTGTGTTAAGTACAAGCTAAAAACCCGAAACTGAAACAAAGGAAATAAAAACACATTAACTAAACCATTCAATAACTAAACCATACATTCTAAACCATCTTTAACATTGCTTGTGCAAAATAAATATACCTCCATTTTTATTATAATGGCAGAAAGGCAATGGAAAAATACCCAATAATTACATATAGATTACAGATTTAGAATATATAGATTACAGAAGACATTAGTTCATTCATAAAATAAGATAAAACATTTTATTGCACACAGTTTATAGATTAATGCAGACACATGTTTTGGGGCTTCAAGAAACCCCTTTTACAATGTAACGAAGAGTGAGCTTTAGGATAAAAATTCTGTGTTGACTTTTCAGCCCTAAGCTCACACTTCGGTGCATTAAAAAGGGGGTTAATTGAAACCCTGAAACACATGTCTGCAGTAATTTGCAAATTTTGTGTGAAAAAACGTTGTTACATCTCATTTTCCTTTTTAAGCAGAAGGGTATTTATTTAAACTTTATAAATTCATTAGTTCACAATTGATGAATATACAGAAGACTTTAACAATACTCACATGGCATCAAGTTGGAAATACAGTTGAACCTCCGTATATCACACTTCCACATATCAAAATCCCAGCAAATTTCTATGTTCATTATATAGAAAAATTGTTTCTATATATCGAAGAAATCTCTATATATCGAGAAGATTTCAGACATTCGTAGATTTTTTTTCCCTTTTAGACTGTTTGTCTCATGAAAGATGAAGGTTATGTTAGAAAACGATGTTCACTAAAGGTTGCTACGAAACTCATAAGGAATCTGGGGTTGAGGGGTGTGTAGATAGGTCGTTGTTCCGCTCTGGAGTTCTTAAATTCCCACAAGTTTATTTCAAATCATAGTTGTAATCAGTAACACTAAAATCAGTTTCAAGTTATCCCTTTTGTCTGTTGATTATCCGGGAAGTCCCTAATCTGGGCAAGTCACAACTGTGATAGGAACAGGGGACCCTTGGGTGTGATGTGATGTTTGTTGATTATCATTTCTAGTCTTTTGAGATTCAGTAAAAATCATTAAGTTAAGTAGATTGAATTTTTACTTTTCTCTCAATTACATTGTCAAAACGAAAATCCCCTAATGTTGCAGATACAGTTGAATTACCGAAGAATGAAGATGTATGAAGGAGCAAAAATATGTAATTTCTATTAATTTTTTAATTATTAACTTGCATTTAATTCAATGCTCATATAAATTAGAAATTGGGTTTCATACACGAAAATTAGTTTAATTTTAATGTTTTAGGAGATTTTTATGATAAAATAAGATTGTTTCTGTATATTGAAATTTCTATATACTGAATTTTTTTCTGGCAATTTGCTACTTTGATACATGGAGGTCCGACTGTAATTAAGAATTCAAAACAATGTTGAAAAAGGAATACATAAAATTTATATATTTAAAATATATAATGACAGAAATCTTTGTCCGTAGGAAAACTAAAATTTTATAACCTTTTCAAAAGTACATGTCTGTTTATAATAAACAACCTTCTTAAAAATTGGTTCAAATGTACGGCATGAATAAAACTAAAAATACAGAAAATGAAATTAAAATGTGAAACTCTTACAACATCTCTATAAATAACAGCTCTGAGACGATTGACATCCATGTCTTGAAGAAGTTTTTCTGGGTCCCGAATGGGGCTGCTTTGTCCACCCAGATTTTCTACAATGTTCTAACAAAGAAAAAAGTTTCAATCATTAGAAATATAAATTCAAAATAAAAACAATTAACTTGCTACCAGATTAGAGTTAAAGGACAAAAGTAAATATTTTGCTTTATAAACAATGAGTGGAAATGGACAATATCTTGAAATTATTTTTAAAAAATGATATCATTGGCACAAGTTAAATAATAGTACATTTGAGGCAGTGAAAAGTAAAGGGATGTAAGTGGACATTTTCAAGTTTTGAGTAAAACGCCTGTAAAGATAGCATCCTAGGTAGGCTTTCATTGATTTTTTTTCAAAATTATGCTGTTAAGCAGCAACTACCAGGGCTACTAGTACTATCTCTTGAATCAAGACAGAGGATAGTTTCCCTTACCATTTGTACTGGTTACCTCCAAATTTTTAATTTTGCCACTTACATCCCTTTGCTTCTCACTGCCTCATTTCAAGAATTATCTTAATGTTTTCAACATTAAATTGATAGTGATTCAGTTAAAATATTGATTGAACAACTAGCAAATTCAATACAGTAAAAATGTTGTTACAGCTCGATGCTTACACACCCACACATCTTTTTATAATCAAAATCAATGTTATCTAGAATTATTAATCTGTATCATGTAATGGTACAGATATTACATAGATGTGATGCAAAAAGCTCAATTGAATTTGTATTGTATAATCTATAGATAAACAAAAAGCTGAGCATGGTTAATAGCTGATTCATTTAAAAGTGGTATGAACAAGACAACAGCTGATTTGTGAGTTATTCAAAAAACTCATTAACAATATAGTGTGTGTGGGGGGGGGGAGGCATAATTAGCAACAATAACCATGGCTTGATGTAACATGTAACTATAAAGTAATAAACACGTGAAGGGTCAATTTTCGTTGTGCTCTAAATATCAGGATTTTTCAACAACGAATTATTTAAGTGATGAGCTCCAGGATGCCAAAAACACATCTTTCTAGGGGAGCTTCATCAAAAAATATTATTATTAGTTCTAAGAATTCTTTATAATCGACATGAAAAAGATTCTCTATAATCTGCTCCTTATAAAAAATAAATAATCAATTTTATCTAAAAATTTCATTGGTATGAGCATTTGACTGATAAGTTAAAAATATGAAGAATCAATAACGTTCCACACAACCCTTTTAAATTCTAACTGTAAAAACTTCTATTTATTTATTTATTTACTTTAATTTTTCTAGTTTCTAATGTGTCTATGGGCAATATAAAAAAATGCATACAATTTTCCTTTAAATTTTGGCTTTTCAGCCAATACAAATCCTTTGACATAAGATTTTATCTTATCTGAAGTACACAACCTTGTATACAACATTTTACATTTTTATTGCATATCAAGTAATTTTGAGTAGGTAATTGAGCTTTTTCCCCCAGGCCTTAAGTTTTATCTATTATTTTATATGATCAAATTAACTTTGTGTATTGCAAAACAATACTCACATAGGCAGTTAGTGCACCAAAAAAGTAGGGGATCAGAGGAGGGGTGGAAGGTGGGGATGAGGTTTGGTGGGCGACATCTCCACAGCCGACTTAAAAAAATATTTTTATAAAAAAGGGGAAAGTGAATTTTAGTGTCAATCTTGACGAAACAACCTTCAACAAAAAAATTTGGGACAGATGGTCAAGTAAACTCCTTCCTTTTCAGTCAAAGCTCCATTTTAATTTTTATGAAATAAAAAGATGAGAAAAATAGAAAACACACTTATTTAGTCAATTACTTTTTCTTTAAACAGGCAAATAGATCTATTTTATTATTTTTTTGAATGATCGTTAATTTTGAACTTTGTAAAGCGGAGGGGCAAAGCCTATTTACTTCGGAAAGTGAGTTGCAGTTGCCTTTCCTGTCCCCTTTCCCCCTATGAGCCACCTATGAGTATTCATAAAAGACTACCACAAGATGCCATGTTTAGCCCCAATAGCTTGAATATTTTTTGAACAAACAAGAAAAATTTATTAAATGTCACATAACAACTAAATAAGCTATAGCTTAGGTACAGCATTTTTTCATTGATGACTAAATTAAATTCTAAATATATGATTAAAGCTCTTGACATGCTGTAACATTCCATAGAATGATGAGAAGACACATATATTGAAGTTTGAGATTACTTTAGAATACACAGAATCATATTCATCATAAAAATGAGAAACCCAAAAGTTAAAAAATATATGTTTTAATTAATAATAAAAAAAGCCCCACAGGGGACAAGTTAATATTCATCTATTGAGTTAAAAGTTTGCAAGAATCATTTATTTGCGTGACAAAACAAATTGCAGGTGCATTGCAAAAATAACTACCAATTCAAAAATAAGTGCCACCTTAGGACCATGCAGGAAGGTTAAAACCAGATTTAACGGCCACATCCCAATCAGTGAGTTTACTGGAACATTAAAGCATTGAAAGTACACAAAAGCTAAAATGCCGTTAGGTCTACTTTGAGCCTCCCTGAATATATACATTTTGATACACATTAACATGCAACACAACACAACAAAAAAAAGCAGAAAATATTTCATACAAAATCCACCTTGGCTGAAGGCTGCACGCCTCCAATCAATGCCTGAATGGAAGATGGTCGAGGAATTTCTCTTGATAAATTGGAACTAGGATGTGGAGTAACAGGTGTTTGGGGGAGGCTTCTTTCTCTGCATTCCAAACAATTACGTACTGCAGATGTGCACACTACAATATAAGCACAAGAAATTAATCTTCAGTGTTCAAAATTAGAACTTTGTCTAGTAAAGTAATAAATACCTAAATTGTTGGGGCAAACCTAACCTGGCAGCATTGTGAAAAATTCTAATCACAGCATTATGACGCTGCCAGGTTAGGTTTGCTTCAACTATAATTATTTCTACAAAGTTTATTGTCAACAACATATTTATTTTAATTAAGCCTAATGCAACAAGCAAGGTCTATTGAGATAATGTATCCCGATAAAACAACCAAGAGCAAGTTATTTAACTCATACTACCAATACAGAAAATTTATATTTACAAAATTGAACAATCAAAAAAGTACTTTCTCTATCATTTAAGTAAATTTACCAAGGAAAAAATCCCTAAATATTATAATAAAATCATGAGTGCATAAAATTGTACTTCTAAAACTAGTTGTAAAACCTACTATGAAATTTGCAATGTATGAATATTAGTCATATGAGAAAGAAACACAATTAAAAGAAGTTCTGTTTTGATACGCATTTGGTTGCATTTATTTTTTAGGTGAGATTTTGCTTCATTTTGGGGGACAAGAGGAATATTCCCCACAGTTTGACATTGCTACACACTGAGAAAAAGTCACGAATTTATAATTTGAATTCAAAAATTCCATAAAACTTATTCAAATATAAATACCTAATCTCAGACACTGGCGCAAAATCCCTCCACTAGACATATTCTTTTCTGCTTCCAATTCACTGAAACTCAATGATGAAGCAAAAACAAGCACATCTGTCATATTAACAAGTCGTTGAAGAAATGCAACAGCAACTTCGATTGACATACCTTGAGTAGGTTCAATGACATCAAGCTCATGCTGAAAATTAAATATGGGCATTGAAAAAAATTTCAGTTAATAATTTTTGCTATATATTAACATTAAAAATTATTGGGATTATTTAATTTTAAATAATGTTAAACACAGTTAAAAATAAAGAACTCAGATGAATTTCTTTTCTCTTCAAATCAACTTAATTCAAATAGTAAATATAAATTAAAAACCTATCTTTACCGAATGTATTTTCATATATGACCATCTTCTAAGGAAACATGTTTGTTTGTGGCATTAATTCACAAGTTAGTAACTCCAAATAAGATTTTTTTTCCAGGAAAAGATTTAATTTCACAACATTTGTCAGGTTATTGAAAATATTGCATGGCAATAGTAAAGTTCTTTTTTTATGTAACTCAAACCTAATAAATACTAAGAAAACTGCTAAACTACACAATTGACTTAATTTATATGTCAATTAAAACATCTTGAAAAAGGCATAAAAGCATAAACACAAAAATTTGACTTTTTTTTCTTTTCTTTTTTTCTTTTTGTTAAATAAATGCAAGAAAATACTCATATACAATTAGTTTCACAAAAATCAAATAGTAAAAATGTGCATTGCAATGGTGGTTTTAAATGCAAATATAAAAGTGAAATGTCCTGCAAAAATGATTTTAATTTCAGTACTAAACAGTATGATAAAAGGCACTGTGTTTCAATATTCAGTTTTAATAAATTAAAATAATAAATTGTAACTTACATTTGGTGATGTAGCTGATGCTAACAAAGGAAGCAAACCCCCGCAAGCAATAATAATGTTATCAGCTACTTGAGATATTAAATGAACAGTATTGATAACAAATATTGCATTCTCTCCACTATTTACAAAATCTATCACAGTCTTTGTTGTGTGGCTATAAAAGTAAAAATGATTTAAATTAGAGAACAATAAAATCGTAACAAAGATCTCTAATGTTAGCAAAAATAAACCATGTTTTAATTCATGTACATTTGAAACATAACACAGTATTACATTCCATGTTATTCATAACTGCTTTTAGTAACTGGAAGAAACTAATGTCATCAGCACTCAAAAAGGAAAAAAAATCTGATAAACAAGAGCAGGTAGTGATTGATCTCTCATGATAATTGAATGATAAAGGCAAAAAATATTTAAAGGTACATCTTCCCTTAAATTTCTCCAGCATTCCAACTCAAATAATTAACATTAAAAAAAACACATTTAAGTTCTTAAAGTATTTCCTTATTTCATTTAACGGGGTTCGTGATTATATCCGCCACATAATCAAAATGTCCTGAATGAAAATTTTTTAGAACTTACCTTCGCCACACCTGAATGTCTGTTTCCAGAGAAAATAACAAGTCAGATAATAACCGTTGGTGAATGGGAGACCATCTAAATTCAGGAATACGAAAAGGCGGTCTGGTTGGGCCGGCATTGAACATCTGTCTTCCGTTTGTGCTTGGGGGTCTTTGACTACTGAAAGACATAGATTTTGGCCTTTGTAATTGACTTGGTATCTGTTTACGTGGAACTGTTACACTTCTTGGCCGTCTTGTAGGTGCTACATCAGTCTCTGAAATCAAAGTATTTTGAGATACTGAAACGACTGCATTTGATTCAATACTCTTAATCTCCTTAGCTTGTACAGATTCTTCAGATGTTTCTTCAGTATTACTTTTGTTTTCTGGTGCAGACAAATTATCACTTTCTAACTTGTCTACTGATTCTGCCATTAACCGCCTTTCTTTTTCCAACTGTCCTTCTATTGTGCTAATTTCAGGTTTCTCAATTTCATCTTCATCTTCTCGTTTATTGTATATATTTTTTTCAACAGTCACACTTGCAGTTTCGTCCTCATTTGTTTGATCATTAGTTGCAGAAAGGGACTCATGAGAGGAAGAAACTAATTTTGAAGGAGAAACAGGCATTGTAAGTTTAAACAGGAGAAACATCCGCAAAATCACTTTTCTCTTCAACATCAGTTTCAGATAAGGAACTAATTTTTTCAGAAGTTTCAACATCTGATAAAACTACAGCCACACTTGATTCTTGTACTGATACTGAATCATCTGTTATTTTACCGAGGTTAGAATCATCAGCTGGTGCTGATTCACTTTCAGCAGCAACAAGTAATTTTTCCTCAATTTTTGCATGACTTATTGGTTGTTCTGCTACAGTTATAACACTATTTTCAGATGAAGATATGCTGCTCTCCGAACATAACACACTTTCATTATCAGTAAGTGGAATTTGAATATCTGAGTCATTAACTTGTAAAGGAATGTCAGTTTCAGTCACACTTGAATGTGATGGAGATACAGCACTACTTACAGAAACACTTTCTATTGATATATCTGAATTTGGTATTTCAATAGCATCAGCCTCAACACTTTGACTTAATGTTTCATCATTACAAGTCTGTTGTATCTCCTCAAATTCTACGTTAGACTCCTCTGAAACAGTATTCTCACTTTCAACAACCTGAGTATTATTTTCTGTGCTGCTTTTATCATCAGATAGAGCTTGAGGCTCACTATGAGTCAACTCCTTGTCTACATCACTAGATGTTTTCTCAATAATATCACACGTTTCAGTTTTTGTTGACTCATGAGCCGTAAGTTCAATTTTTGACGAAACTGAA
>NC_072731.1:228726842-228810489 GCF_026930045.1 Uloborus diversus
ACTCCCCCTTCCATTGACACGGCCCTATCTATAAACAAAATATAATGCCTATTTGTAAAGTTTAACTTATTATTACTTTTTCTTTCATTTAATTTCGTTCTTTGATGCTTTGTTTTCACTAACGAAATTTTTTGGATGATTTTGTTAACACAAAGAAAGAAAAACAATTGTTTCAACATAGTACATGAAAACAAAAAATGTTTCGAAAACATCGGGGGGGGGGGAGGCTGCAATCACATATCCCTCCCTTCTTCTGAGTACGCCAATTCTCCTAAAGGGATAATATTCTCATTCGTTATGACCTAAAACCCTCCAACCTCAGAGGAAAATGAAATCCTACGATAACATAATTTAGCATGTCAAAACATTACTTTTAGATAGTCGTTTTTTGGTATGTTTGATAAATTCTTGTTTATCCTTAAAGCATATGATCTATCTTCGCATTTCACCAAAACCTCAGTTCGGTACTCCAGTTAATTTGACATCAGCAAAGACCTCACACTAAGCGTGCTCATATTAATTTAATTGTGTATAATCCCAAGACCTCCTTCTCCCCTCGAGGGTATCTTTGGATTAAAAGTATTCCACAAAATTTTTTTGAATAAGTTTCCTTTCAACAAAATCAATCCCGTCAAATGCTGATAACATTTTTGAAACATTTCAATCAAATGTTTAAAGCTCTTGTTTGGACATGTATGACGTAAGCAATTAACCTGTTACCATAAGAATAACTCCTGGCTAAAAACGTGTGTTAAAAGACAAAAAATAAAATAAAAATAAATAAATAAAGATAAAATGAATAATAAAAATATTTAAAAATTACAACAAATATCTCTTTGTCTGATGCTACTAAGGTAGAAAAAAACCCCAAAGGGCTACTCCTGTCGACAACGTTCCGTGCATTGAAAAACAATTTGAAACCAGTTAAAGGATGGATCAGCACAACACGAAACCTCTCTTGACTTATTAATTAAACTAAACAAACCATTAAAATTCCGACCGTTCTAAACGATGGGGAGTGGAAACACCCCCATGCGTCTTCACTCATTCGCAGTAACAGGAAGGACGGACACATGATGAATGGCGGTTTGAAAACAGGCCCTTGCTTTATGGAGGTCAATGTCTCGCACGCCGCAATTAATACCCTGCATTAGCCTATTGCGCAGCGAGCATCGGTTCTAGGTGGTCTTTGGGATCACCTCCACAAGCACTCAAAAGTCATCACAACGTGAATTCATTATTCCGATCACAAGTTTGAGGAGGGGGAACAAACGACAGACAGAATGGATTCAGGAAGAAAAGAAAGATACTTAATTAATTGAAAGGCATTATGTAATTTGCATTACAAGATGCAAAAATTATGCAGCTTTAAAAAGAAAGATCAAAATGAAAAAATAAATAGTTTCCTTTTAATGGCTGTCCATAAATGATGTGACAATTATTTTCACCATTTTGACCACCTCCCGTCTTTTATCACCGTGTCACGCTATTTTTCATTAACATTTTCTTATATAAAGGAGACCTGATGTCACACTTTCTGTTAGCCTCCCTCCCTCGTGCCACTTGAACAAAATAAAAATGCCCACCCTCACCCAATAAAAAACAATTAAAATACACATTACAGTTCGAAGAAAATAAAAATCCCCCTCTTCCAAAGAAAGAACAATTTTATTAAAATTCGCATTACAAATAAAATCAAATGAAAATCCCCCTGTCTCAAGAAAGAACAAAATATCCCTCTTCCCTGAAAAAATAAAGGAATACCCGTTACAATATACTCCCCCCCCCCTTTAGTAATAGCAAAACAGCCGCAAGTAACGTTTTCAAACTGGTTTTGAAATTCGTGACCTTTAAGTACAAAAACATCACTATGCCAAGTTTTTGAATTCAGGTTAGCCTATAGTTTTTCGCTAAATTAGAAACGCTAAAATGACCTGTTCGAATCAATTTTGAAACTTGAAAAAGTCTCCATCTTGTGCAGAAAAACAAACTTTTTCGAATGATATAAAATGTAAATAGGAGTGGGATTTTTTTCACCCCCTGTTGAACAATTCCAGTTTAAAAAAAAATCAACTACAAAAACATATTCGGAATTTCCGTACAGCTTTAAATCGCGCAATAAAGTACCAGAAAAAAAAACGAAAAAACCTTCAGAAAATTAATTTTTCCAAACAGCACTCGAAAGTGTGAACATTTTTTAGGAGATTTTAGTACAACTCTTTTGACTAAAAACAGTAAAGAATAAAGAAAGCAATATTAACACAATTCGGCTACGATTTTATTGTCTACAATATATTCACATCCTATTAATTAAAGAATTTAATAATAGTAAAATCTCGGTTGTGTCAAAAGAGGGGGGGGGGGGGGGCAGAATTCTCGATTCAAGAATTTATCGTACAAAATTGATCGCGTAGATGTTTAAGGGGGGGGGGACGCCTAATCTGGCGATAAAAATTTGAAGGGAAAATTTATTAACATTAATTCAAATAGCGAAAACTAACAAAAAATGTAATAGTGGGATTTAATATTTTCTGAATTTCACTTCGTAAAAACGAAACCCTTTCAAACTCCGCGCGAAATGAGAACAGTACATTTTTTATCATTTATGAACCATGTTCATAACAAAAATACTAACGAATAAATACCTTTGTGCTTGAAAATTAAATGAATGAATTACCTACGTTTTAATGCTTCATGTTCTTTTTCTAACACGCTTTTATTAGTTTCACCTGTATGTATGTATCTTGTAACGGAATCTTGCAACTCAAATTTCGCTCATTTCCTGCGATCGGATTCTTTTGAAACTTTGAACGCGATCTCAGACCCGATGACAATGCAATGTTCTATAATCAAATTTATTAATTAACTATTAATTGTTAGTTTATTCCAATTTCAATCAATATTTTGGCCTCAATTCTAACACTGTGAAGACGAAAAATTTTAAAATATATATTTAAAATGCTCGCAATAATCACTTTAAAATATCTATAAAAAACTTTGATTTTTCTGCGTCAGACAAAATTTTGTTCCAATGTTCCAAAGTAATTAGAACATGCGTTATAATTGTTTTTAACTAATTTCATGCCACAATGTAGGCGAGCCCTCAATTGGCAATTCATTCTGATCAGGCTATTGTTGAACAATACTTTTATTAAAATGTACCTCAAATTTTCAAATATGATTTCTGCACACATACATCGATGGCTGAGATGGATTAGCGAGAACAGACAATTACTCGACAGGTAATTTATCAGCGCAGTTGAATGTTTTTACAGCTCCCATATTACATTTTAAGGGATATAATTATTATTTTTGGAGTTCGAGAGAAGGTGTTTCGAATGCTGCCGGAAACCTTTAGTCGCTTTTTTGGGGGCAAATTTCACGAATGTAAAAGATTTTCAATTATGATGCAATGAATATTTTTTCGAAAAACAAGTTAAACTTAACATAAAAAAAAGAAGAAAAAAGCAAAATAAAATAATAGTTAAAAAAAAAACACTCTTTTGTAGCAAAAAGGATTAAAAAGTAAAAAATAATCTTTAGATGATAAGTATATTAAGTAATTGACCAAACACTTAATTTTAATGTAATACAAAAAAGCTTCGGGGGCTTCCTATCAGTTGTCTTGAATATCTTCCATTTGTTGTCCATGCAAAAATGTAAATAGACAGCACCCCACGGTTTTTTATATTACATTAAAATTAAGTGTTTGGTCAATTGCTTAATATATTTATCATTCAAAGACTATTTTTGGCTTTTTAGTCCATTTTGCTACAAAAGCATGTTTTCTTTTTTTAAAAAGTTTTTTTTAAACTATTATTTTATTTTTCAACAATTTATTTCCAAAAACGGGCAGCAGAAAAGGTTCCTCTAGGTTTTTCCTTCGGATTTCTTAATTTTTATTTTTAAAGATAAAACTAACAATTATCATCTAAAAGATTTGTAACGTTTGGGGTTCTATTTTGAAATGTTTTTAAAATGAAAATAAAAGTTGAATATTGTGTTTTCGAACAATTGCTTCCTAAATAGCTATAATGTAGGCCTTTAAAACTAATTTCTCCCAAAAACGGTTCACTCAGCAAATGTAATAAAAATACAAAAGTTGTCAATTACAATTATACTGTGAATTAAAACTTTTTTACCAATTTGAAATGGAATGATTTAAGGCGGATGGGTAATACTCAAACAGGGCAAAAGGAAGGATGTTTTCTTCAAAAACTAAAAATAGGATTGAAAGGAAGTTTTTTGTGAATTCATAGACGAATTTGGGAGAGCCCTCCCCCCTCCAGATAAGGGGGTAAAAAAATAACCATTCATTAACTGCAACTAATAGGGCTGGCGACACTAGATACTATGAATGTGACACTAACATGACTATTTTGAAGAGAAAGTGACAAAGACAAGTGTGTTTTTATAAAACTATAAGGAAAAATAAAATTTTTCGATTCAGTTTTAAAAGTAGATGTGTATATGTGCTTTGGGGTATGAGCCCTTTCTCCAATGCTAAAGCAATGAGCTTATAGATGAAAGAATATGCGACAATCTCTTAAGTCACTATCAATAAAGTCATTATCATTATTAAAGTCTAAATAATCATCTACTCAAAACTGAACCAAGTATCACTGATATTTGGTTAAAAATTGCTAGTTTTGTGAAAAAATTGATAGAAATCTAAAATTTATCCAAAAAATAATGACTGCGCATATAAAATGGTTATTCCCGCCTAATTTTCGTAAAAAGTATAAAAAGTATAACAAAAGCTGGCAAGTATACAGTAATTATATTTAATATCACTTGAAATTGAAGTGAAACTCTGCCCTCCTAACCTATTTACAATAATACTAATGTCACAGGAGCAAGGTGCCCCAAAGGGATCCCAAACTACATGTGAAACATTTTTTTAATACTTTTATCAGTATATTTCAGTAACATTACTAGTGCTTTAGTTTTCTGCCCATTAACCTGTTTTGCAAACAGCTTATTAGAACAAAAATGCAAATAACAGTAACGTTAATTGAATGATAACTTTTCTCATAACACTAATTGTTATTAATAGTAAGAAAGATGCTTTTATGTGCCTTAAGATAAGGCTTGTTAAAACGACTATATGATCGCAAAAAAGACTTTTATGAAGTTAAAGACAAGTTTTAAGATTTTTCACATAATAGCTATATGATACGTTCACAAACATAGATTAGAAGTGACAATAACTCTTAATAAATATGTATATGCTTCTCAAAAACGTTTCCTCAGAGAGTTAATAGACAAAGAAGCTCTCAAAATTTTATTGTGGTGGGCCCTTAAATGTTTTTAAATCCGTCACTGTCCTCAGCAGAGCCTCAATACTAAACTGACCCATTGTGACGTAATTCAACGATGCATTAGGTAGACTACAAAAAGGTTACAAACAATTTATCAAATTAAACACTAGCTCACAACATTGTAAGCAAAGCAAATATTGTGCTAGATTTTACCCTTTAAGAAATTAAATAATAAGAGCACATCTGTAATAATTCTATATTACCACACACTAAAACCATATTTTTTCTTAAAATTGGTAACAAAGGATCTGAAGTTTTTCCATGACATTTAAAAAACAGAAACAGTACACAGGGATGTGCCAGCTAAAACCCACTTTTGGAGCAATCTCAGGCGCAGGAAAATAGTGACTTTGGAGCAGCTTGGCTCAGGAAAATAGTGGAGAAGGAGCAGTTTGGCTCACCAAAAGTTTTGTTTCATCGAAACTTGGAGCACGAAAATAGCGTAATTGGGAGCAGCAAAAAGATGTTTTGAAGCAAGGGAACTATTATACACACATTATATATATCAGGGATGTGCTGAACAAAACTCACTTGTTGGAGCAATCTCGGGAGCAGGAAAACTGAATTAGGAGCAGTAAATTTGCAAATTTGGAGCAGCTTGCAGCAGCAAAAATTTAAATTTTGCAATCAATTTAGAGCAAGCTATTTATATTTCATACACAGAAACACTTGTGATGAAATAATAAAAAAGGAGATAAAGGATGCAAAAACACCATAATTATAACTACAAATTGAAGCTCTCTTAATTTTTTTCTCTTTTTCTGTCTAATACTTTTCACAAAAGACAAGTCTTGTCCTGCTCTACTTTTTTCTTACACTTCTTTTGATTTGAATTTAGTTTCACACAATTACTTTGCTTAATACATCACAACTTTAGTGCACATTTAAGTTAGAGTGCTTTGATACCTATTTTTAAAATTTGTTTGCTTTTATGTAACATATTCAAAAAGACTTAAAAAAAAGCACGAAAGAATAGTTGAATTTAAAAACTTTACCACAACAAGTTACAAGTGAGTTTTAAAGAACTGTTTGCTTTTTTTGTATGTTTAAGTTATTCACTTATATTTGACCTAATTATTATTTATTTTTTTGGCATATATGTTTATATACTGAATTACTTTACAAACAAATCAGAAGATCAAGCAAAGGCAACATTAAAACTTTTCATATTTAACTGTTTGATATTTAATCACAAAATTAATAATGAAATCACAATGAAAAAAAAAAAGAAAAGATTTTGAGAAATGATGTCACAGAAAAGGAATTTTTAAATACACATGAAAAAAAATATGAAAAATTTGAAAAAAGAAATAAATAAATAAAAATTTTAAGACAGACTATGAATATGGAAAAAATGCCTGAATCTGAGAAACTTGGAATGTCTGCATATTCATTAGCAGAGCATTAGAATTCCCAGATTTTTGCTATCTTAAGTGTCTCTAACCAAAACTAGAGATCAATTTTATGTCCTAAAATCTTAAGAAACTCAAGATTAAAAACTGGTGAACAATATTAATTTTTATAGATGGCATTGCTTAAATCAATTTGTTTGCAACTGAGTTGACATTTTCGAGTGGGCGTAGCAAGAAGACGAATTTACAAGTCCTCATATACTTAAAAGAAGATAACAAAGGCTGAAAATAACGATCAATGCAAATTTTTTCTAGTCAAAGGAACAGAATAACATAAAAAATTAAAACGATCGAGTTTTTCAAAAGCGGATGCAATCGGATTTTGAAATGCGCAAAAAATCGGGGCTAAGCCAAAAATTGTAAAAACAAGCTCTAAATGTATAAACCTGATGATATTCTGCCAAAAAGAATAAAGGAATTTCAATATTAAATGCAAAATTGCAGTTCTGGCGAAAGTTGTCCGATTTTGGCGCAGGACCGTCCATTTGGCGGTCCTTTGGAGCAGTTTTGGTGCAGGATCGGCGATTGATGCAGTTTGGCGCAGTTGGCACATTCCCTGAGAACACCTTCAACTTACAAGAAAACACAATCATTAGGCAGAATTTAATTCTTTAACTCTGTAAAGCAAGAGATTTTCTGCCTAAAATTTATTTTACAAATATAATACCTATTCGATGAAGTAGCAAATGAGAGTCATTCCATGTCAAAAAAATCAACCCCTGCTCCCCTCCTCCCCCCCCCCCCAAAAAACCCGAACTGATCATCTCAGACTTTCATGAAACTTTCAGAAACCTTACTCCTTGATATCTAAATTTTTCATAATTAATGAAAAAAAAAACAAATAATTTATGCTTGATCTTTGAAATTCATTTAAAAAGCACTCTTTTACTTGCTGGAAGTGCTTTAAAATGTCATAGCTCAAATTCTGTGGGAGCAACAGAGTTGTATAACAACTCATTTGAAAGACAATTACATTCACTTTAATTTGATAGGTAAAGTAAATACTTTTCGGGGAAAAAAGTGTTTTCACAAAATTTCACCATTTAAAAATTCAAAAAATTTTAAATGGTGTTTTTTAAAAATTTTGAAAAAAAAAAGGGATTTTTAATGCATTTTTATGATTGCATTCACAAATCATCAGAGCGGGTCCATGAAGAGATCGACAGTAACAGAAAATAATGTAAATGACAATTTTTGCTAACATTTGTATTAAAATTGGTATAACTCAAGTTTTATGGGAGTTATCGAGTTGTGTAGTAGCTCATTTTAACGGCAATTAAATACCCTTCAATTCAATGTGTAATGCTTCAAAAAAAAAAAAAAGTGTTTTCACAAAATTTAGAAATTTAAAAATTTTGAAATGGTCCTTAAAACTTTTTGAAAACGAAAAATGACATGTAACGTATTTTAATGAATGCATCTAAAACACTTAAGAGTGGGACCAATGAAGGGACCAGCAGTTACTAAACATTTTTAGCAAAAGTTGAAAACAGGATCCCACATTATCTGTGGGATGTCATCAACTGGAGGGGGAGTCATAGGGAAGACTGAGATGGTCAGGCAGAGTTTCTTTGTTGATTTGACATGGAATGGCCCGAATCTGAAGCTTCTCTGTTAAAAGTATTTTTTCAGTAAAATTTTAAGAAGTATGTTGGTATACAACAAAATTGAAGAGATTGGCACATACAATAGGGTGGGCCGAAAAAGAACGTTTTTATTTCGATGATGAGTATTGTGGAAAAGGTGCCACTGCTAGAGTAAAGTGCACGTAAAAAATTTGAATTTTTTTTCAATTTCTTGATCTGCCGCAATTGGGTTGAAGGTTCGGGAAAATGCTGTTTTTTCATGTTGTTAGCCTAAATTAGTAAAAATAGTATGTTTCTATTTTCTACGATGAGTTGTGCGGAAAAGGTGCCATTGGTGGTACTAAACTGCCATAAACATTTTGAGGTGTATGGTGTACTTCTTTCCTTTGCCACAAATGAGTCGAAGTTTTGGCAATTTTCAGTTTTTTTAACATTTTTAATAAGTTTTCTCAAACAGTAAAAATTTTGTTTTTGTGATATTTCTCTGCCATAATTATATAGTTTTATCGCATGTGATGCTTTTTAGATGCATGGTGTGTTATAAATTAACTACTTATTGGTACAAGTTTTTAAATTTAAAATATGCTATTAGAAAACTTAGTGAAGTTCTCCGTTTGATTTGCGCTCAAAACCAGCGGGAGTACCGCAGAAATCATTCTTAATCACTGGTAAATACTTTAAAATAAGAACGAAGTTATTATCTCTTGACAAAAAAACAGTCGCGTGAAACTGTACTCCCATAATAACATTAAAAGAAAAACAAACAAGCTGATGTGTGCATCACATGACTTCTTTTTACTCCGATTTGATGTCATTTTCCCATTATTGGCAATTTTAATGTGATTCAATAGTTTATTCTCTAAATATCACCATCCGTGGCCAAATTAAAACCAGATTTTAAAAAAAAAGCCAAGTTGGTGACAAAACTTGGCGACCAAAAGACTGGCGATATATCGCCAAATGTCTGCCAAATTGTAACACCACTTGAGTTTACATTGAAATTAACAATGATTCCCCCCAAAAAGGGGCAAAAGACCCCTTAGAAACACCCGAATGCAACCAAAACGGGAGGTGCACAACTAGACCCCACTAGGAGTCTACGTACCAAATTTCAACTTTCTAGGACATACTATTCTTGAGTTATGCAACATACATACGCACATACATACAGACGTCATGAGAAAACTCGTCGTAATTAATTCAGGAATCGTCAAAATGGATATTTCATGTGTCTATACGTTCCTAGGCCATGGGGGGTCGAGTTGAAAAAAAACTCAACATTCATTCGGGGGTGAGCAAAATGGAAATTAAGGTTGATTTTTGGGTGAAAATTTTTTCACGAATACAATACTTCCTTTTTGTAAAAGTAAGTAAAAACAACGGTGTCATTGCAGATGTTTAAAAAAAAGAAGGAAATAAATAAACTGCAACATTTGGTGTACATTTTTCATACGAACGGACAACTTCTGGTCTGACACCTGGCACATAAGACAGAGAAAGTACTGAAACTAAGGACTTTCTGGCCCAATGAAACCCAAACTGATGGCATGCAAAAAGCTACTTATACTATCATTCTAGGTAACCTCAGTCTTGTATTTCTACATTGCCAAAGAAGAGGAAAATAATGAAAATTTGAGCACTGACCAAAAACACGTAAATGATAGTTGTGCAACTGTTTCAATTGGAATGGGCTCTCCAGAATTTTAAGACGGCCAACCAGGGCTTATTATGTAGTCTAGGTGGCTCACAGCTGCCTACAGAACTCTTTGCACGCATGTACCTCGAGAAAAACCCAAAATGCCTTACGATATCTCTCATCGTTCGTAATATGAATTGATTTGCCCATATGAATCTCCTAAAGAAAAGACCAGGGAATTTAAAAAAGGAATTTAAAAAAAGTAAATAACATTGCCAACTTAAGAATTCACAACAATGCTACCACAGCAGTGGAAACTGACGAAAACCAAAGTATCAAAACATTTTGATTAATATTTATTGAATAAATAGACAACAATTAAAATAAAAAAAAAACAAGGATCAAGAAATTCGAGTGTTTGAGGTTTAAGGTTCCAAAATTAAAATTTAGGTTAACTGAATACGATGATATGCTCGGTTTGATTCTCAACCAAGGGCGCCCATATAGGGGTTCAAGGGGGGATTGAGCCCCCCCTTTGAAATTAGAACTTCCTTGCTTTTAGTACTTTTTTCTTTGCAAAAATGTAAAAACATTTCTTCTCCAGTCATTAATGAATAAGTTATTAAAAATGTCAAATTTTATTGACTCTAATCTGTCCTGAAATCGGTTTCCATGGGGAAAATATCCTGCTAAATCATAAATAATATCTGAGCCCCCCCCCCCCCTTACAATTTTGCATATGGGCGCCCATGTTCTCAACCAATATCAGCCAATCTCGAATCCAGAAATGTCTTTCGTCACAAGAAACTGAAATATACATGGTACCCGAAACAATTTTAGAATCTGAAGTCCTACACCAAATGTGTGTAGTAAATAGAAATACTACTAAAATGGCACAGAATTTGCAGATGGCCACGAAGGAAAAGGTGCTTTCATTGTATCAATACTGTGACAGAAGAAAAAGCACTAAAAATGCAGAAATTTGTCTCCAAAAAAGTTTATATTACCTAAAACAGTGTAGATAAAAACTCTCTGTTGAAGGTACAAGCAGAAATTTTCTGTACATCCACACTATCTTTAGCTCTTTCTTGAGTTTTGCTTTGTTTACTCTTAATCTTGAAAGTTTTCGAACAGCACATTTCAAATTTAAAACTTTATATGCAATAAGTAGTTAATTTATGACACACCACACATCTAAAAAGGTATCACATGTGATAAAACTACATAATTATAGCCAAGAAATATGGCGAAAGCAAATTTTTTACTATTTGAGAAAATTTATTGAAAACGTTTAAAAAACTGAAAATTGCTAAAACTTCTACTCATTTGTGACAAAGGAAAGAACTATACCACACACCTCAAAATTTTTATGGGAGTTTAGTGCTACCAATGGCACCTTTTCTGTGCAACACATCATCGAAAATAGAAACATACTATTTTTACTAATTTTGGCTATGAAAAACCAGCATTTCTTCGAAATTTTAACCCAATTGTGGCAGATCAAGGAATTGTGCGAAAAAATTAAAAAAATTTATGTGCACTTTGCTCCACCAATGGCACTTTTTCCACACAACCCATCATTGAAATAAAATAAAGTTGTTTTTTGGTCCACCCTAACATACAGGGGCTGAAATTTAAAATTTGAATACAGTGAAACCCGTGTAAGTTGACCACTTGCGGTGCACTACTTTAGTGGTCAACTTAAACAGGTGGTCAACTTATGGAGGTTGATTCTATTATGGATAAGGGCTAATTCCATGCCTGAAAAAAGCGGTCAACTTACAAGGGTGGTCAACTTCACAGGTTTTACTGTATTAGCCTCTGAGGGGATGATTCCCCCCTGAGCTTTTTGTATTCCCACCCTGACAATTTTCAAGGATGGGAACTGAAAAATTTCAGTTAGAATCTTGCCACCCTGTTTCAAATTTTAGCCCTTGATGTAGGGCTTCAAATAAGCAAGATTGTGAGCACAGTTCAAAAATTCTGAAAGCTTCCAAAGTCAAAAAGTAACACAAAAATTTTAAATATATGTGACTCATTTTCTCTCCCTTGCTTAAGCAACAGTCATATAGTTCGCACGTCATGTCAGCCACATTTTGTTCTCCCTAAAAACAGTTTTCAGTCGGCGTTGCCATGATAGCAAGCCATATTGTACAGAACCATCAATGTGACATGAAGCTAAATATTTTATGTCCGTCCAGTTGCGAGTCGCATTTCATTGGTCTCCACAAGATGAGAGTGTCCTCTCTATTGGGTGAGAGTACTGTCATGTGCTTTATTTGTGTCTGCAATATATGAATGCTTCTCCCTTTTCGGAAAATGTAAGTCTAAACTCTTAATGTGGCAAAAAAGAAGTGCAGACAATGTCTGAATTACGCTTTAAGAGAACAAAAAAAGAAAGTGCCTTGCCAGGAAACCGAAACCCAGATTGTCTCTGAAGCATAACCACCCTCACACCTGAAATAAGATTTTTGCAATTATAAATCGCTAACGTGTGTACGTACCTTTATGTCCACAGAAGCCAATAACACTCACCTTTTTTGCAGCATGCATCTTCACATCACTCCAATCAACTTTTATTCAATAACGTTTGAGTAAATATTCATTTAAAAATTTCAGTCAACAACGTAATATATCACTGCTAAACAAAAAACACACATAACATTCCCACTCACTTTGAGAAATGAAATTCTCAGACTTTTCCAGGTTTTCCAGAAAAAATTCCTTGAAATTCTAGATTTCATTTTAACATTTACAATTTTCGAAATGAATTTAAAAATTATGATTTCCTTTGAAACATAAGCAAAAAAAAAAAAAAAAAAAAAAAAAAAAAAAAAAACTATCAAACATTATAAATTCAGAACTTTAATACTCATTCTTAAACACTTCTTTCTGCTGATATGATAAGTCTTTCAGTAAGTACTCGCTTCACAAATGAATACACATATTTATCCAGGTTTTGACACAGTGGGTAAAGAACATAACAACCTACTTACTGCAGCAGCTTATGATGAAAATCATAATATTTTCCCAGTATGTTTCCCCAATTTTCTAGGTTTTGACATTACATTTATTGATTTTTCCTTACTTTTCAATGAGATTTTTGATCAAAATAAAATTTCCTGACAATTCCAGGTTCCTCTTAACCTGTGGGAACATTGTGACCTAGTCTGTACTTTGTCTATTAGCAATTAAAAAAATATATAGATAAATGATTACATGGTAGAGTGATACTTATTTCCCAAAAAAAGCTAGGAGTTTGGAATTTTAATACTTTTAACAGAGATAAATCTGCTTTGTTCTTTTTAAGAGTTAGCATAAAAATGTAGTTAAACATGTTTTTATGAACGAATCCATTCCTACTTTCCCTGAGCTTTCTTACTTCTTGAAATAAATGATTTTTGAAGTAACATGAAAGAAAAAAGCATACCTCTGGATCCATTTTTTTTGTATTCTTGGTCATCTTCATCTACTTCAAAGAACATCTCAGCTTGGGTAATAGACAACATTCCAGGAACAAATACACCAGGAGCGATTAGACGACATTTGGTACTGAAACTCACAGGACCTAAAAAATGTTTAGTAGCAGGGTATTCAAGAATTAAATCAAAAACAAACTATATAAACACAATTTCAGGAACTTGAAAGGAAAACTTAATACAAGGGTTGTTCAAATGAAATGGTACCAAATGATACTGTGGATCTAAATGAAGACTTGATTCAAAATATGTACCAAAGGCCTGACACCACAATCCCTCTGATTAACTCACCGAAGGATTTCTTGTTCCCAGAATTTCTGTGGCTGTGACGAGACTCAGTTCTTCACAGTGTTCTTGATTTCGTCGGCCGAGTTGAAGCTCTTTCCTTTTATTTGTTTTTTCAACGGATCAAACACATGGAAATCGTAGGGCGACTTATCTGGGTTGTAGGGCTGATGGTTAAGCTGCTCCCACTTGAACTTGGCCAGTGCCGCTTCAGTGACCTAGGAGATGTGAGGGTGAGGCTCATCATGGAGCAAAAGCACTCTTTGTGAGCAGCCCTGGTCTTTTGTTCTTGATGAATCTGCGTGGGATTGGAGTGTCTTGCAGTACACATAGGAGTTAATGATTCTCCTGTGCTTAGGGGGGCTAATTTGCAAAAATTATTGGAGGTGGGGGGCTAAACATCTTCGGGAGTCTAAGGGGGTATGTAGTCCTGAGTGGCCTCCCCCCCCCCCAAAAAAAAGGATCAGATTTTTGTTTCTTTGAAAATGCCAGTTTACATATTTTCTTTTCTTCTTTCTCGAAATTGCAGTTTCAAAATTGTAGTTTAATACCATGTTCGATGAGATTAAGGAAAAAGGGCTCGCTCCTGGAAAATTTTTGGAAGTGATGTTGTTGAAAAAGCAAATGTATTCCATCTGTGATAATATGAGGGGAAGGAATGAGATTCGGAACTCTCCTTTGGAATTTTCGAAATAGAAGTTCCAACATACAATTCCAGACGATCTTTGGTGATGTTAGGAAGAGAGGAGGTTTGGGATTTCCCATAGTAATGCCTCAAAACTTTAATGTTGAAAATAGAATTTTGAGGCCATCTTTGGTAAAGATGGGGTACAGAGACATTTCCCCAGAAATATTTTGAAACTGAATTTCCAAAATCGCAATTTTAGATGAAATTTAAAGAGGATAGGTAAAAGGGGGTTAGGCGGTTCCCCCTAGAAAATTTGAACTTTTAGCCCTAAAAACTCAATTGGCCATCTTTGATGACGTTAGGGGAAAGAACATTTCCCCAAAACTTTTAGAAATTGAAGTTTTGAAAATGCAACTTTAGACCGTCTTTTAGCAATGTTAGAGAAAGATGAGGTTTGAAGGTTTTCCCATGAAATTTTTTTTTCAATTAAAATCATACTATAGCCTATATTTCATAACGTTGGAGAAGGGATGGGGCTTGGAATCCAATCAAGGAAATTATTCATAATTAGAAGTTTTAAATTGCGATTTTGGACTGCTTTTGATGACCTTAGGGTAAGAGATGGAGTTTAGTACTCTCCTCTCAAAATTTTTAGAAATTGAAATTCTTAAAACTTATCATTTCAGAGTGTCTTTGTTAAGGTTGTAGGAAGGGGGTTTTCCTCCGGAATTTGACCTTTTTATAAATGTACCTTTATAGATAGAGCATCAGTCACAAACAGAAAGGCATTGCTCCCTAATGTCACCCCCAGGCTACTGCCCTAGAGTATGCAGTGGACATACATTGCTTGGGGCTGTAAATTTAAAACCAACTTGTGAATTCCACCAAACATCCCCCTCGTTTTTGACGCAACGCAAATCAGTCCTTTTAAAACCTGAAAAGAGAAGTCTAGGTGGACCAGAACATCTTTTAGTATATTAAATACAGTCATTGCCTTAATATTTAGTTTCACAAAGGCCTACAAATTTCTCAAATATCACAACTCTCAATGACACTTGTTAAGCAAAAAGAAATTAGTCTTCCCATAAAGTACTCCTCAAGTAAAAGCACTCGCCATTCCCTCTTAAAAATGACTCACAAACACAAATTATTGGAGGAGGCCCGCGGCCCCCACCCCCCAAGCCCTATGGAGTCGGTGCTAGTGTCTTGCTCAAGGAATCCAACAAGGGAGCAGTTTAAAAATCTTCGCTACAGCGTTGACATGTCACCCTGCGATTTCCATGTGTTGGCTCCTTTGTAAAAACATTTGAATGGAAAGTGCTTCAGGTCAGACGAAAAAAATTCAAGAACACTGTAAAGGACGGAGTCTCCTCACGACCATAGAAATGCTCGGAAGAAAAAATCTTTCGGTTAATTAATTTGTGGGATCGTGGTGCTCAGATCTATAGTGCTTACTTTGAATAAAATCTTCATTTAGACCCACAGTATTGTTTGGTACCTTTTCATTTGAACATCCCATATACAATTTCATGTTAGAATTGAAGCACAAGAAGCAAAGGAATGTAAGTGGCAACATTAAAAATAAATGGTGGAAGAAACTCATCTGTTTTGTGTCAAACTAGTACAAATGGTGGAAGAAACTGCCATACAGTACAATGAAGAAAAACTTATCAACAAAAGCTTACCAACAGCTTGAAGTTTGACGTAATTTTACTCACGACCTAAACCAGTTAGTTCACTTAAATCCCTTAGCTTCTCACCAACTCTTTTTCTAATACACAGTGTCACAAAGGTCATATGGTCTGAACCGGTGAAAATACATTAAATTATCCACATGAAAGTGGAGTCTAAATAACAATTATCAATCTAAAAGCGAATCAGTAGCTAACCTATAGTTCTCCTAGAAATGAGAGTAATTCAATCGATTAAATTTAAAATGTTTCTAATTTATTGTTTGACTATGTATTTGATCTATTTTGGTTAAGAGGTCACTTCACTTATGCTAACATTTTGTGCGACGTGATAATAGGCTTTGACTAAGTAAATGAAATCAACATGAAAGACACTGAAATAACCAGAAAAGAAATAGAAAACCAATTGCTTATATTCTAAAAGACAAAAATGAAAGCAACTAATCAGATTATTAAGAAAATAAAAACAGAAAGGATTTGATTGAACTAAGTTTAAAATATATGTCAAAATAAAATAGAGCATTTTAAGGAATTCCACATCAGTTATTTTATGCAAGATTCTGAATTAAAAAAATTTCCCACATGTAAATAAATTTGCTTAAGACTAAGTTAGAAATTAAAATAATGCAAAAACTTCTAGAACAGAAAAAGTATTCAATAATAATCACTTGCCTGCCAATTCAGCATCCAAATCTTTATCATCCCAAAGGTCACTGTCATCTAATAAATCACTGCTCTGCAAATGATGTTGCTGTTGCCTTCGAGTTAGAGCAAGATGTTGATGAAACTCTTCACGAGCTTGTAAAATGGCATCTTCAGGAGCACCTGGAAAGAAAACAAGAGTTATGTAAAATTTCAGGCCAAGCAATAACAAAACCTTTTACAGTAAAAATTGAAATACAGAAAATGCTTTTCAGAGTGATCTAGATTCTTAATATTTGAATACGTGCATGTCATTTCTTCCTTCTAATAACATCTACTAGTTAATAACAAAAAATTATGTATTTTGTTTTTAAATACAGGTATACTATTTCAAACATGAATTATGTAAAACATACAATGGATTATCAATAGGGTTGCAAGTTTGTTGCATAAGAAAAGACCAAAATTCGAGGGGGATCCAGGTAATTTTTGCCAGAACATGAATGCAATAAATATACAATATATGCAATGTAAGTTAATGGATGAATGTAATAGAACTGGATTTTTTTATGCAATATTAAGGTTTATAGTTAAATGTACAGAATTTGGTGTAAAGTATTGTAAATTAATTTTTATTTATGCTTTGTCAATCACTTTTTTTCTTTATGTTTGAAAAACAATTGTTCAGCATCTACGCTATTTGTTGGAACTGCCACATATCAAGCTGCCACTTAGAACACTTAGGGACAACATTTTGTATTGGATTTCTCAAATTTAATTTTTTACTTCCTTCAACATATAACTCATTGGTTGTACTCTTTTTGTAAAATTCTCTTACACATTCATTCTTTATCATTCTCAAACATTGAGATGGAAAACTTATCAAATTTGTTTAAAATACTTAAATATTTGTATTGACTGGGATCAAAAACTCGGCATGCTTTTAAAAAGCTTCAGGCTGGCTGCTCAAATCTGTTGATTGTTACTACTTTTGAAAAAAACTAAGTCTAAATTTTGTTACCTCCCATTGCTAAAAATAAAAATTCCTAAGAGTGCAGCCATGAAATGATTTGGGATCCAATTTTATGTGCAAAGATCTTATAAAGTTTAAAAAAAAGTCACAAACACACACTAATAAATGATAGTAAAACAGTGTTCGCGCTCAACTACCCGTAACCTGAGTCCCAGGGACCCATTAATGAAACAGATTTGGGTCCTTTGGTGGAAAAAATGAGTCCCTTAAATTTTAAACAGAAAATCTTACCATATAAATGAATAATATAAAAAGGTTAATACTTGGGAAAAAAACTATCCACATAGTGATTTAAAAAAGTTATGAAATAAACTAAGTTGGTTTTATTTTTTCTGATTATCATTGTAAAATTATTTTCAAATAATACACTTGCAAGACTTAGTTATGCGAGAAACTATTTGGTCAGTTACAATGAGATAATCACACTCAAAATTTACTTTAAAAAAAAAAGGTGGATTTTACCATAAAATACTAAACAAGTGCCTCTGATTGATCAAGCAGAAAGCACTTCCTTTACCTTTATTTTCCTGGTATTTTTTCTAGATGAAAATATCAAAAAGCCCCCTTCCCCCTATCCAGCATGTACTATCATCAATTATCATTTGGGAATTACACAGAAATAGAAGAAAAAAATCGCAAGCGAATGAACCCAATGCAAAAACCGAACTATTCTCTCACATGAGTGTGAAAACTGCTCATTTGCAATCCTTAATCAGTACAGTTGACTTAATTTTGACTCTTTCAAAATATCTGTTTTGGCTTTCGTGTTATTTTTAAAATCGCGCCATTTTCAAAATGGCGCGGTCAATTAATACCTGACTTTTGCAAGTCCAAATAAAAAAAACCCATTAGAAAAAGATGAATTACTAGAAAGAGGTCAAGCTTAAAGTGCTTTTGTATAAAGTTCAAGTATTCATAAGCAATATAAGAAGAAAAATGTGAAGTTCAGAACTTTGTGTTCAGCGAGATCGGGAAAATGTTCGCCATTTTTTTCTCCTATCCTGTTATTGGGGATGCATGATTTTCAAAAATAATTCTGGTTACATGAGTGCAAAATAGATATGCTTTTACTGTACAGTTGTCTTGTATTAATCCTGTAGATTACATTGAAACCACAATCTTACTTTTAGTTTTGATTGCTGTTTTCAGGAAAGATAAAAGTTGAGGGAGAGCTTGTTCTTAGAATACAGTTTACAGTACAATGGACTATTTATGAACCTGCAATATTCTGCTCCCTAAGCTCAGCCCAGGAGGTCACTGTAAGTTCCAGTCTTATCACTAATAAAACTCCATTGACTGGTCAACAATAGGGGTGTGTGAATAGCTGATAAAGAGATAGGGTCATTTTAATTCCTTTCTGCTGATTCTCCTGGTTATTGAAGCTTAAAAGCAATTACTAAATGGATCTTCAGCATTTTCCACATTTTTTTTTTTTTTTTTTGTTTCTTATCTTTTGGGTTTTCTGGGTTCCCAGGACCCGAATTTTCGCGGAAGTTGCGTCCCCTTTCCGCGAATTTGCATAAAAAACCCGTTATAGCGCGTAAACGCGAACCCTGGTAAAATAATGAAGACAGGTTCCCCCCCTCCCCCCAGCCAAGAAAGTCTTCTTTCTGATTACAACCCTTTCCAAGGCCAGATGCTGGAATCATCCTTGGACTAAAAATTCATATTTTCAGTTAGTAGCCTGTGGTCAGTAGACAAGCAGAGCACCTACATTTTACTAATTCTCACTTTTTAACTGTTGAATGTAATCGCTTTCTCCATTGGTTTAAAAGAAAGAACTGTGCTTATATCTTATTGGAAGAGACATTTGCAGCTTTCCACGGAGTTCGCAAAATCTCTTCTTTAATCCACCATCGGACTTTGGAGAAAGCTTATTGCTGTTTGAGAAACATCATTGGATACTGAAAATCTGCCCTCTATTCTATTTTAAGAGCCACAGTCTTGTTTATTGGGCTTCACTACTTTTCTCTATGTCTTGCTGTATGTGTGTCCCCATGTTTCGTATTAAACGTATTTGTTTATGTTCAGCTGTCTGAATCTCTGCTTTACACAACCTTTCAACATTAACTAATTGGTAAATTAGAAATGAATCATGCATTCTCCTCTGAGTTGGATACAGAAAATTGAATACACCATTTGTGAACTTTGGACAGTTTTTAAACTGAAAATTGCAAAATATCACATTTCAAGTGCACAAAGAAAGCTGATTTTTTAAGTATACATTATAAATAAAATAAATATGAGACATGGTCAGTTGAGTATTATATTTAGTTCAAAAAATCAGTAATCCAACGTCAGAAAGCACAAATATTGCAAGATATTGCAGATACGTGTTTCGGTGTTACAAGGAACACCTTTTTCAATGCAAAGAAATGTGAGCTTCTGGATGAAAAGTCATCCGAGAAAAGCAACACGGTGGAACAGGAGATAGTATAAATATCAAAAACTAGAAATTAAACAAAACAAAAAAGATAAAATGACACCATGGAGGCAAAATTTATTATATAATTCCATCAGGTATTTGTGCTTTCTGACGTTGGATTACTGATTTTTTGAATTTTCAGCACAAAGGTATTTATTTGTTATTATATTTAGTTGCCTAAATACAATGTTTCCTTGCAAAGTGAACCTTTAAAAGACTGATTTAACAAGTTCAAAAAATTTAAATTTTTTTTCAATATCTTTATGTGTATACATCAGTGATACTTACCATGTTCAATAGCCGCTTTTAAAGTTGCTTCTGGGTGACTAGACCCATATGGATTTTGGATGAAGCGCTTCCGTCTTCTAGCATCATCTTCCCAAGAATCCAACTTTAAATATTCTCTAAGAGAAGGACCCAATTTATTTCCCCATGCACCATGCTTATTGGTCAAAATGTTTAAAATTCTTTCTATATTTCTGGATGCTGTGACACTGTCTCTTCTTCTTGCAGCAGTAATGAGATGATCACACATTTTCTCCTCCTCTTTTCGATCCAACACTGTTTGCGCACAAAGCGACTAAAACAAAGAATGAATATGTATTTTAAAATTCTGAATATATATTGCACAGAGAATTGCAAAGAATAAATTAATAAACAAATAAATAAAATTTAGACACTCAATGTATTTTGGCTTTACAATCCAGTACAATTTGCAATAGAAACTGGATACATTAATTCATCTTATTTATTTATTTATTTATTATTTTTTACTCATTTATTTTGAATACTAGGTAAAAAAAAAATTCAAAATGCTTACTTCAAAATCAGCATGTTTTAAAACATCATCTGCCCTCATTCGATTCAAAATAAATTCTGCTTCATTGGCTACTCTGACAATATGATCTTTCATAGCATGAGAGAGTAATCTGAAAAAAAGAAACATTTTTTTTTAAATAATAGAAAATGAGGAAAATAAACATAGTAGAATGCACACGATAAATGAAAGTATATTTCAGATCTTACCTCCCTTCATTTATCAGTTCTATAAATGCTAAACCAGCATGTTTTTGCAAGGAATTTTGCCATTCTTGGGAACACAAGAGCATTACGAGTTCAACAACAGAAGTGCTGTTTTTGAATGTGCATAAGCCTAAAATAATTCATACTTGTTGTATAAATAGTATTTGTTCAATAGTCAGAGTAAAACAAACTAAACAAATAGCACAAAGATGCTACAAAACAGTACACAAACAAAATACAACTGTTGAACATGAAATGTATTGTACACTTGGCTGTTTGTAAGGAAAAAATTATTGAATCACAAAATAAAATACTTAATCAATCTCTTCTGCACACACACAGTTCCTAAACTTTAAACTTTTGAAGAATAGGTAGGAAGCAGAAAGTTTTGTAAAAATAATTAGTTCAACAATTGAACTGAATTCCTAAAGAAATGTCTCCTTAAGTTTACAAGAAAAATATGCAGAATCTTGCTCATTAAATATCCAATTATATAGGAAAGGTTTTACAATCTGTACAATTCTTTTCCTAAACTGCAGGTAAATTTGGCCTGCTAGGAAACAAAATCTCTTTTAGCTAAGAGTGGCACATCTAACTAAGAATTTATTTGCGAGTGAGAGAGAAACACTGATATAGATTTTGCTTTACAATGTATAGAGGAAAACATTGTGCATGTTAAATATGTTCATAACCTGATGCTTAACAGCAGAAGCATGTGATTCCAATGTATTGAATGATTTAAGCCCTTGAAAAAAGTTAATATTCAGTTCAAAACACATTTTTAAAAATATTTCCCGAAGATGTCAAAAAGAATATGTCAGCAATTTCCCAATCTTTTCACTCATAATCAATTTATTTTTTAGTTATAAATAAAATTAACATGCAATTTGAATGTAAATAATATGGTCTCCTGACATAAGGGACTTTCCAATAGGGTTCATTTACTGCGGGAATTGCAATTGGCTCCCTAAAATTCTTGCATCTAGGTTTTATTGCATAAAAAAGAATTCATTCACAATCTAAAAATTACCAATAAAAATCTTTGAAGGGTGAAGTTTTAATCAATGTTAAAGATACAATACAGTAGCCAATATGCAAGCAGCCTGACCATTTCTGCGAGGAATTTTTTATTTTAAAATATCAAAATATGAGTCGAATATACACATTTACGAGAAAGATTTCAATAATTTGAACTCATGGACAAGCATGGCTATAGTATATGAATAATTTCATATGAGAGCATTCATAGAGCCTGATTATTTCTTTGCTAATGAGAACAAATCTGCATCACATTATTTTAAAGATACCTTTTTGTTAAAGAAAAACATCATTAAAACGCATCCAGATGTCTAAAACATAAGCACAATCTTTTTCTTAATCTTACTAATTTGGTAGTCTAATGAAATAATTTTGTTTGTTCAAAATATGTACTAGTGCTATAAAAAATCTCATAAGATTAAGAAATCAGAAAGCGTTTTGGTGCAGCTCCAGCACAATATGGGTAAAAAATTCGCTTTGGCTCAATTTAAAGTAAGAAGATTTTAGTGGTGTGTGACAGCAGGTTTAGGATCACTGCGGTACTCACTGAATTCATTTTAAGAGCAGTAAAGCATTCAATTACCTTTTCCTTCCATTAATAAATCTTGTCCATGAGATCCAACAAGTGTTCTTGATAAAAAAGGAGCAAAATCAAGCATTATCTCTCTGAGCAATGGACACACACTGCCCAAAGCAGATTCAAGCTTTTGTGTAAGGGTTGCTTCTCGTGACAAAGGTGAGCTCAACACATGAAAGTCATCAGTTGAGCCCATGGAAGTTATATTCAAGTCATCAGCAACGCGAGACTGTTGACAACCATCAACAGATTCTACAGTTCTAGAAAATCCATTTTGAGCAATAGAAGATGACATGATGGAGGGATCGGAACTTGAAACTCTGGTATTTGTGGAGCATAAAGAGCTGTCTGTGACAGCGGAAGTCAATTTTATGACTGAATCTTCTTCAATATCTCTATCAGCTAGTTCTCCATTAACTGTTGGACTATCTCCTTCACCACCGTTGACCATAATTTCAGCTCTCTTACGATTAGTCTGTTCATTTTTAACTTTCTGTGCCCTGACAGCCTAAAAAAAAAAAAAATATATTTTAGCACAATCAATTAATTTAATTTTTCATGGTAAAATATCAATGAACTGAAAAACTTTTCAATAAAATGATAACAATAAAGATTATTAAAAATGTTTTTTTTTTAATTCAGAATAATTTTAAATTGACTGTATATTTTAACTTATGATGAATAATTTACAATTAAAAATAACACGTTTTATGCTAAGTAACTGAAACATCTTTTGCATATTAATCTAAATTTAAGAAGTCTGCAGAGAGTCTGCAAAGGAAATGCAGCTGAATAGGGAGAAAATTTCCAACTGAAATTACTTTCTCTCTGATTCGGAGAAGATCAAAACTTTGAATTGTTCAGTAAACTCAAAAACCATATTAAAAATAATCCAAAGAAAACCTGAAAAAGGAAATAACATATTTTTCCCCCCAAAAAAAATAAATAATAATAATAAATAACTATATTATGTTGAAATTTTTCATCGCTGTCAATTACTTAAAAATAATTTTATGCTTTTCAATAAATTAAATTTAAATCGTTTGGAAATTATGCTTAAAAATGATGCTCTCCAAGAATCTTGAGCATTCTGTCTTGTCACAAAAAATAACGCGGCACTGATTATCAAAAAATTAAGGATTTTTCTGACTGGGAATCCAGAAAAATAAAACATTTAAAAAGAAATTTGATGCAACATATGTAATATACCAAATAGAAATTTATTAAAAAAGTAACAAAAACTGAAGCACAAAGTTTTAAAAGAAACTGCACTGGTTCAAACAATTTAAATAATGATCTTTTGCATCATTGAAAAAACTGATCTTTTTCCTAGCCCAGCAAATTGATGGAGCCAGAAATTTGATCAACATTCTTAAAATATACATTTCAAGCAAAAAAAAAGGCAAACCTTGTTTTCGCAACACCCAGATTTCACAACACTCCGGATATTATGTTACTATTACAAAGTTCCAAACTTGAGGCATATAAACTTAATGTTAAGAAATTCGGTATTTCAAAAACAGGGATTCATTGTAAAACTCTGGTTATCACAACACTTTAGGCTGTTTAAACAAGATGGGATTTTTTCTCACAGCTAAAAATTTTTCAGTAAAGTAATGAAAATATCTGGGAAAGGTAACTTGTTGGAATTTCTGGCAAATAATAAGACTTGTGTTATAATAGCCCATTCATGACACCTCATGAACGATAGAAAGGTATGCAAAGCAGATGGATTTGAAAACTTGTCTAGAAAAGTAGCAAAACAAAAGCACGACCTTAGTTACCCACAGCTACCATACAACCTAAAATTATAGAATAGAATTAGAATGTATTGTTTCACGTTCCAAAGGAGGGGATTCACTGACAAAATCTTATCAAATTGTGGTCAAAAGTGATAAGTTCTTTAATTGACTAAAAAATGAACGTCCTAGAAAGTAGGATTGTTTAAATTGTTTTTTAAAAAGTAAACCAAATCTAATTGGAAAGTATTTTAGAGTTAAATAGAAAAAGTGTGAATAAAGCATTTCCTTTTGTGTTTATGATTTTAGTTTTGCCTGCTAATAACTCAAAACTATGTTATTTGTATCTAATTTATAACATAAATTTGTTAATTTATTAAATGCGCAATTTAATTATTAAATATTGCTAAATAATATATTTTGACTACTTCGGTTGAGACATTGCTCCGGTTTCAACGATACTCTGCAGACAGTCCCTAGAATGGGTCGTGACAATGAGATTCGACAGTACTTACAAAAAATTTTACATTTAAAAAAGTTTACACAGTAACTTCAATTATTTAAAGAAAAAAAACTGTTTTGAAAATATTTAAAGATGCTAAAGTGCGAACTCACAGCAGGGACAGGTGCACCCGAGGAATGCAGATGAGCAAGGATACTTGAATCTGTGTCCTCAACAATGATTACTTCATCTTCTCCATCTTCATGAGAGACTGCAATAGATTCATCAACTTGCCCATTACTTCGAACCTCATTTTCAGCAACTATACAAAATATAAAACAAAACCTATTACTCTGCACAACATAAAAAATGTTCTTTAGATGAAAATAGGTGCTTTTTTGTATTGGCTGAGAACTAGGAATCAGTAATAATTTTTTGTTTTCTGAATACAGCATGATGTGTGAAATGTGTATGATTTATTAAACCGTTTCAGTAAAATTAGTTTTAAAAAAAATATGTTCCTAAAAGTTGACCTTTTCATGGAATTTGACAATATCAAAAATACAAACAGGCAAAATGAATCACATTTTGCTGCAAATGAAAGAAAAATTCAGAAAACAATTTCTGGCATTAATTGCTAGCCAATTGAGCTAAGAAAAAAATTCCAATAGTATAACAGAAAGCACAAATAGGGTCTGATTACTGTATGCACCAACCAGGCCATGGCCTAGAGCCTCCCCTTTACAGGAGCACAGCCCCCTAATAACTAAAATTATTTTAGTCAATGGCTAAAACTAAAACCTGAACACAGAGCCCTCCCAAACACAGGCGTTTGGCCTAGCGACCTCTAATATCTTAATCGGGCCTTGAGCAGAGTGTATTATATAAAAAAGTTAGTTGAAACAAAATCACTAACAACCTTACAAAGAAATTTCGGCTGGATAGACAATAAAGAACCACCAAGTGTCACTCTGGGTGGATCTTTGTGACCGAAAAAACGAAAAGTTATTTGCATGGTTATCAGTGATTTTCTTTCAGTGAACCACTCTGTACACTGGGCTTTCTCCCGTGAAGTCGCCATTTTCTTTCAGTTCAATTGGTTAGCAGCTAATTAGGGCATTAAGTTATTAAAGTTTATAATGGTAAAGAATTCTTTCAGACACCCTGTATACTTATATCCAATAGTATTTTACGTCCTATATCAATGTTTGAAAAAACACCCTCCCAAGATTTAAAAATATTTTCCTCGATTCTTTTTGACCCTATTTGAAAAATGTAAGGATATACAATCAAACTTCCATAGTTCAAACACCCATAAAAATATCAACCGAGTTACTGATCAAACAAACTACACTTGAGATTCCCCGTCGTATAATTTGTTGCGGTTAAGACGAATTGATTTCGAAGGTCCCTTAGAGTTTGTGTAAATGAAGTTTAACTGTATTTGACATTTTAAAATTTATAATACATAAAAACAAAAATCAGAAAATAGGGGGAAATAATTTTGCTTTAATTGCACTATAATTAAACAAAAGATTTTTTTTTTTATTTACCAGATTGTGATGTGGATGCAGATGTTATATATTGAGAGGAATCACAAGTTACAGATGGTCGTGAAGAAGAAAAAGATGCTGGAGGAGTTGGTGGCTCTAATATGTCACGGTATTTTGAAACCATCAAAACGGAGATGAAGTAAACAACCGCAAGAGCAAGAAATTGAGCTTGCTTTGTTTCGTCCTTGAAAGAAGAAAAGTAGATAACTAAAAATATCTATAACATTCAATACATATTTACGGTTATGAAAAAAGATCGTAAAAAATAAACTTTTGTCATAAAATAGAAATTTTTTGTCATAAATAATCCATTATCAATTTTCTTCCTTTTACCAAAACAAAAATTAATAATTGACATTCGTTTTGATATTAAGCATAACGCACTGAAACACAGGGGCGGATCTAGAGGGGGGGGGGGCCATGGCCCCTCCCAAAGCCTTGAGATTGTAGGAATTTTTTTTTAACAAAAAAAAAAAAAAAGAAAGAAAGAAAAAATATTATGAGAAGATAACAAAATTTAGCACATTTGTTTTACTGAAAAAGAAGTGTAGGCCTTAATGAACAGTATTCACCTGACCTCACTGCGGGTAAAAACCCTCACTGCAGTGCATTGTGGGAACTGTAGCAGACGAAAATCCGGCACTACAGCGTATAATAACACTTGCTTTTGTGTGGCTTATAAACTCTTCTTTCTATTTAAAAATGGGAGATTTTTTACGTTTTCAACTAAGAAATACTGTAAAAGAATGATGAACGATTCATTTGATACGAAATACTTTCTTCATTATCGTATTTTCATGGGTTTCAGCCTCTTTGGTTCCTTATCACAAACATGGTGAAAACTCGAATTCTCTTTTTATTTTCTCCATTTCTCAGCCTTTTCCATGCATTCGTAAGTCTTTTTAAGCTCTAAACATGTTCATTATGCGCATGCAGTCCAGTAATCCTTAAATAAAACGAGTTTTTTTAGCACTACTGACACTGCGTGATTGGTCAAAATACCCGCAGACGGACAGCTGATGGGACCGTTGCCAAACCGTGAATAAGGTCCATTGGGAGATAAATTATATCCCTATCCTCAAAACAAAACTTTTACTTCCAAAATTTTTCTCCATCTTTTACATCATTTATCAATTCAAACTACAGGCACTTGGACGATCTCTAAATGCTGCTGTTCTCAGAGTATACCTATTGTTCACAAGAACAAAGAGAGCCTAAATTTTCGTTTTTATGGCTTTAATTTTGAAACTAGGGAGAGAACTCCCTTTTCCTATGCCCTTTCACAAATGCAGCAAAAAATTGCATTTTAAGTCTTTTATTTGGAAAAAATGTCAACGGAAACTAGCTTATCCAGCCCTTATCACTTAACTTGCTTAAAAGCAACTTAAATGAATTTTTTTGGGACTTCAATTACAAACGATTTTTAATAGACCCCCTCCCTTCCTAGTTTATATCGTGATGATAGCTTAAAAAGAAAGTTTTTGGAGGAGCTCACGAATCTTCCACCCCTTTCTAAAATATGTATAAATATAGTTAAAAATGGAATTTTTAGAGCCTCAAAGGCAAAATATTTCCAGGAAGGAAGGATTCTAAGCACCTTCACACTTCCTTTAGTGTAAGCAAACATTACCTAAAGGTGCATTTTTAGGCTGGACAGCTGAAGAGCAAGAAGAGCACCCCTCCTCTTCTAACTTCTTAACGTATAATGATAGAATATTTTGGTTTCTAAGCTTTATTTTCAAAAAGTATTTTGGGGTCAACGCACGAAACCTGACCTTTCTCCGTACATCATCAAAAATAAACAAAATGCGTTTTTAGTTTCATAATTTTCAAAAATTACTCGGAAATTTAAATTTTGAAACATTTTCGAGGGAGTTTCCTAAATCACCCCCTCACCTAATGTCTCCATACCGCGAAAATCGAGTTTTTAAAACTTCATTTTAATAAAATTTCTGGGGAGTTTGGAGTTTGTTCAAAATTTTCGGATGGCCCCTCCCAAAACAATCGGCTGGATCCGCCACTGCTGAAACATACAATGTTTAAAATGCCACACACATAAGGTGAAGAAGCAAAAGCTTCACTTTGTATTAAGAAGAAATTTAGAAAACATAATGAAAAAAAAAATTGAATAAAATTAGTGATTGATTCATAAAATAAGAAGAATGAGCACAATTGTGTTAAGTACAAGCTAAAAACCCGAAACTGAAACAAAGGAAATAAAAACACATTAACTAAACCATTCAATAACTAAACCATACATTCTAAACCATCTTTTACATTGCTTATGCAAAATAAATATACCTCCATTTTTATTATAATGGCAGAAAGGCAATGGAAAAATACCCAATAATTACATATAGATTACAGATTTAGAATATATAGATTACAGAAGACATTAGTTCATTCATAAAATAAGATACAACATTTTATTGCACACAATTTATAGATTAATGCAGACACATGTTTTGGGGCTTCAAGAAACCCCTTTTACAATGTAACGAGGTGTGAGCTTTAGGATAAAAATTCTGTGTTGACTTTTCAACCCTAAGCTCACATTTCAGTGCATTAAAAAGGGGGTTAATTGAAACCCTGAAACACATGTCTGCAGTAATTTGCAAATTTTGTGTGAAAAAACGCTGTTACATCTCATTTTCCTTTTTAAGCAGAAGGGTATTTATTTAAACTTTATAAATTCATTAGGTCACAATTGATGAATATACAGAAGACTTTAACAGTACTCACATGGCATCAAGTTGGAAATACAGTTGAACCTCAGTATATCACACTTCCACATATCAAAATCCCAGCAAATTTCTATGTTCATTATATAGAAAAATTGTTTCTATATATCGAAGAAATCTCTATATATCGAGAAGATTTCAGACATTCGTAGATTTTTTTTCCATTTTAGACTGTTTGTCTCATGAAAGATGAAGGTTATGTTAGAAAATGATGTTCACTAAAGGTTGCTACGAAACTCATAAGGAATCTGGGGTTGAGGGGTGTGTAGATAGGTCGTTGTTCCGCTCTGGAGTTCTTAAATTCCCACAAGTTTATTTCAAATCATAGTTGTAATCAGTAACACTGTAAAATCAGTTTCAAGTTATCCCTTTTGTCTGTTGATTATCCGGGAAGTCCCTAATCTGGGCAAGTCACAACTGTGATAGGAACAGGGGACCCTTGGGTGTGATGTGATGTTTGTTGATTATCATTTCTAGTCTTTTGAGATTCAGTAAAAATCATTAAGTTAAGTAGATTGAATTTTTACTTTTCTCTCAATTACATTGTCAAAACGAAAATCCCCTAATGTTGCAGATACAGTTGAATTACCGAAGAATGAAGATGTATGAAGGAGCAAAAATATGTAATTTCTATTAATTTTTTAATTATTAACTTGCATTTAATTCAATGCTCATATAAATTAGAAATTGGGTTTCATACACGAAAATTAGTTTAATTTTAATGTTTTAGGAGATTTTTATGATAAAATAAGATTGTTTTTGTATATTGAAATTTCTATATACTGAATTTTTTTCTGGCAATTTGCTACTTTGATACATGGAGGTCCGATTGTAATTAAGAATTCAAAACAATGTTGAAAAAGGAATACATAAAATTTATATATTTAAAATATATAATGACAGAAATCTTTGTCCGTAGGAAAACTAAAATTTTATAACCTTTTCAAAAGTACATGTCTGTTTATAATAAACAACCTTCTTAAAAATTGGTTCAAATGTAAGGAATGAATAAAACTAAAAATACAGAAAATGAAATTAAAATGTGAAACTCTTACAACATCTCTATAAATAACAGCTCTGAGACGATTGACATCCATGTCTTGAAGAAGTTTTTCTGGGTCCCGAATGGGGCTGCTTTGTCCACCCAGATTTTCTACAATGTTCTAACAAAGAAAAAAGTTTCAATCATTAGAAATATAAATTCAAAATAAAAACTATTAACTTGCTACCAGATTAGAGTTAAAGGACAAAAGTAAATATTTTGCTTTATAAACAATGAGTGGAAATGGACAATATCTTGAAATTATTTTTAAAAAATGATATCATTGGCACAAGTTAAATAATAGTACATTTGAGGCAGTGAAAAGTAAATAGATGTAAGTGGACATTTTCAAGTTTTGGGTAAAACGCCTGCAAAGATAGCATCCTAGGTAGGCTTTCATTGATTTTTTTTCAAAATTATGCTGTTAAGCAGCAACTACCAGGGCTACTAGTACTATCTCTTGCCCCAATGCAGAGGATAGTTTCCCTTACCATTTGTACTGGTTACCTCCAAATTTTTAATTTTGCCACTTACATCCCTTTGCTTCTCACTGCCTCATTTCAAGAATTATCTTAATGTTTTCAACATTAAATTGATAGTGATTCAGTTAAAATATTGATTGAACGACTAGCAAATTCAATATAGTAAAAATGTTGTTACAGCTCGATGCTTACACACCCAGACATCTTTTTATAATCAAAATCAATGTTATATAGAATTATTAATCTGTATCATGTAATGGTACAGATATTACATAGATGTAATGCAAAAAGCTCAATTAAATTTGTATTGTATAATCTATAGATAAACAAAAAGCTGAGCATGGTTAATAGCTGATTCATTTAAAGGTGGTATGTACAAGACAACAGCTGATTTGTGAGTTATTCAAAAACTCATTAACAATATAGTGTGAGGGGGGAGGCATAATTAGCAACAATAACCATGGCTTGATGTAACATGTAACTATAAAGTAGTAAACACGTGAAGGGTCAATTTTCGTTGTGCTCTAAATATCAGGATTTTTCAACAACGAATTCTCTAAGTGATGAGCTGCAGGATGCCAAAAACACATCTTTCTAGGGGGAGCTTCATCAAAAAATATTATTATTAGTTCTAAGAATTCTTTATAATCCACATGAAAAAGATTCTCTATAATCTGCTCCTTATAAAAAATAAATAATCGATTTTATCTAAAAATTTCATTGGTATGAGCATTTGACTGATAAGTTAAAAATATGAAGAATCAATAACGTTCCACACATCCCTTTTAAATTCTAATTGTAAAAACTTCTATTTATTTATTTATTTACTTTAATTTTTCTAGTTTCTAATGTGTCTATGGGCAATATCAAAAAATGCATACAATTTTTCTTTAAATTTTGGCTTTTCAGCCAATACAAATCCAATCAATTTTATCTTATCTGAAGTACACAACGTTGTATACAACATTTTACATTTTTATTGCATATCAAGTAATTTTGAGTAGGTAATTGAGCTTTTTCCCCCAGGCCTTAAGTTTTATCTATTATTTTATATGATCAAATTAACTTTGTGTATTGCAAAACAATACTCACATAGGCAGTTAGTGCACCAAAAAAGTAGGGGATCAGAGGAGGGGTGGAAGGTGGGGATGAGGTTTGGTGGGCGACATCTCCACAGCCGACTTAAAAAAATATTTTTATAAAAAAGGGGAAAGTGAATTTTAGTGTCATTCTTGACGAAACGACCTTCGACAAAAAAATTTGGGACAGATGGTCATAGTAAACTCCTTCCTTTTCAGTCAAAGCTCCACTTTAATTTTTATGAAATAACAAGATGAGAAAAATAGAAAACACACTTATTTAGTCAATTACTTTTTCTTTAAACAGGCAAATAGAACTATTTTATTATTTTTTTGAATGATCGTTAATTTTGAACTTTGTAAAGCGGAGGGGCAAAGCCTATTTACTTCGGAAAGTGCGTTGCAGTTGCCTTTCCTGTCCCCTTTCCCCCTATGAGCCACCTATGAGTATTCATAAAAGACTACCACAAGATGCCATGTTTAGCCCCAATAGCTTGAATATTTTTTGAACAAACAAGAAAAATTTATTAAATGTCACATAACAACTAAATAAGCTATAGCTTAGGTACAGCATTTTTTCATTGATGACTAAATTAAATTCTAAATATATGATTAAAGCTCTTGACATGCTGTAACATTCCATAGAATGATGAGAAGACACATATATTGAAGTTTGAGATTACTTTAGAATACACAGAATCATATTCATCATAAAAATGAGAAACTCAAAAGTTAAAAAATATATGTTTTAATTAATAATAAAAAAGCCCCACAGGGGACAAGTTAATATTCATCTATTGAGTTAAAAGTTTGCAAGAATCATTTATTTGCGTGACAAAAAAAATTGCAGGTGCATTGCAAAAATAACTACCAATTCAAAAATAAGTGCCACCTTAGGACCATGCAGGAAGGTTAAAACCAGATTTAACGGCCACATCCCAATCAGTGAGTTTACTGGAATATTGAAGCATTGAAAGTACACAAAAGCTAAAATGCCGTTAGGTCTACTTTGAGCCTCCCTGAATATATACATTTTGATACACATTAACATGCAACACAACACAACAAAAAAAAGCAGAAAATATTTCATACAAAATCCACCTTGGCTGAAGGCTGCACGCCTCCAATCAATGCCTGAATGGAAGATGGTCGAGGAATTTCTCTTGATAAATTGGAACTAGGATGTGGAGTAACAGGTGTTTGGGGGAGGCTTCTTTCTCTGCATTCCAAACAATTACGTACTGCAGATGTGCACACTACAATATAAGCACAAGAAATTAATCTTCAGTGTTCAAAATTAGAACTTTGTCTAGTAAAGTAATAAATACCACAATTGTTGGGGCAAACCTAACCTGGCAGCATTGTGAAAATTTCTAATCACAGCATTATGATGCTGCCAGGTTAGGTTTGCTTCAACTATAATTATTTCTACAAAGTTTATTGTCAACAACATATTTATTTTAATTAAGCCTAATGCAACAAGCAAGGTCTATTGAGATAATGTATCCCGATAAAACAACCAAGAGCAAGTTATTTAACTCATACTACCAATACAGAAAATTTATATTTACAAAATTGAACAATCAAAAAAGTACTTTCTCTATCATTTAAGTAAATTTACCAAGGAAAAAATCCCTAAATATTATAATAAAATCAAGAGTGCATAAAATTGTACTTCTAAAACTAGTTGTAAAACCTACTATGAAATTTGCAATGTATGAATATTAGTCATATGAGAAAGAAACACAATTAAAAGAAGTTCTGTTTTGATACGCATTTGGTTGCATTTATTTTTTAGGTGAGATATTGCTTCATTTTGGGGGACAAGAGGAATATTCCCCACAGTTTGACATTGCTATACACTGAGAAAAAGTCACGAATTTATAATTTGAATTCAAAAATTCCATAAAACTTATTCAAATATAAATACCTAATCTCAGACACTGGCGCAAAATCCCTCCACTAGACATATTCTTTTCTGCTTCCAATTCACTGAAACTCAATGATGAAGCAAAAACAAGCACATCTGTCATATTAACAAGTCGTTGAAGAAATGCAACAGCAACTTCGATTGACATGCCTTGAGTAGGTTCAATGACATCAAGCTCATGCTGAAAATTAAATTTGGGTATTGAAAAAAATTTTAGTTAATAATTTTTGCTATATATTAACATTAAAAATTATTGGGATTGTTTCATTTTTAATAATGTTAAACACAGTTAAAAATAAAGAACTCAGATGAATTTCTTTTCTCTTCAAATCAACTTAATTCAAATAGTAAATATAAATTAAAAACCTATCTTTACCGTATGTATTTTCATATATGACCATCTTCTAAGGAAACGTGTTTGTTTGTGGCATTAATTCACAAGTTAGTAACTCCAAATAAGATTTTTTTTTCCAGGAAAAGATTTAATTTCACAACATTTGTCAGGTAATGAAAATATTGCATAGCAATAGTAAAGTTCTTTTTTTATTTAACTCAAACCTAATAAATACTAAGAAAACTGCTAAACTACACAATTGATTTAATTTATATGTCAATTAAAACATCTTGAAAAAGGCATAAAAGCATAAACACAAAAATCTGACTTTCTTTTCTTTCTTTTTTTTTTTTTGTTAAATAAATGCAAGAAAATACTCATATACAATTAGTTTCACAAAAATCAAATAATAAAAATGTGCATTGCAATGGTGGTTTTAAATGCAAATATAAAAAGTGAAATGTCCTGCAAAAATCATTTTAATTTCAGTACCAAACAGTATGATAAAAGGCACCATGTTTCAATATTCAGTTTTAATAAATTAAAATAATAAATTGTAACTTACATTTGGTGATGTAGCTGATGCTAACAAAGGAAGCAAACCCCCGCAAGCAATAATAATGTTATCAGCTACTTGAGATATTAAATGAACAGTATTTATGACAAATATTGCATTCTCTCCACTATTTACAAAATCTATCACAGTCTTTGTTGTGTGGCTATAAAAGTAAAAATGATTCAAATTAGAGAACAATAAAATTGTAACAAAGATCTCCAATGTTAACACAAATAAGCCATCTTTTAATTCATGAACATTTGAAACATAATAACACAGTATTACATTCCATGTTATTCATAACTGCTTTTAGTAACTGGAAGAAAATAATGTCATCAGCACTCAAAAAGAAAAAAATCTGATAAACATGAGCAGGTAGTGATTGATCTCTCCTCATGATAATTGAATGATAAATGCAAAAAATATTTAAAGGTACATCTTCCCTTAAATTTCTCCAGCATTCCAAGTCAAATAATTAGCATTAAAAAACACATAAAAGCTCTTAGATTATTTCATTTAACGGGGTTTGTGATAATATCCACCACATAATCAAAATGTCCTGAATGAAAATTTTTTAGAACTTACCTTCGCCACACCTGAATGTCTGTTTCCAGAGAAAATAACAAGTCAGATAATAACCGTTGGTGAATGGGAGACCATCTAAATTCAGGAATACGAAAAGGCGGTCTGGTTGGGCCGGCATTGAACATCTGTCTTCCGTTTGTGCTTGGGGGTCTTTGACTACTGAAAGACATCGATTTTGGCCTTTGTATTTGACTTGGTATCTGTTTACGCGGAACTGTTACACTTCTTGGCCGTCTTGTAGGTGCTACATCAGTCTCTGAAATCAAAGTATTTTGAGATACTGAAACGACTGCATTTGATTCAATACTCTTAATCTCCTTAGCTTGTACAGATTCTTCAGATGTTTCTTCGGTATTATTTTTGTTTTCTGGTGCAGACAAATTATCACTTTCTAACTTGTCTACTGATTCTGCCATTAACCGCCTTTCTTTTTCCAACTGTCCTTCTATTGTGCTAATTTCAGGTTTCTCAATTTCATCTTCATCTTCTCGTTTATTGTATATATTTTTTTCAACAGTCACACTTGCAGTTTCGTCCTCATTTGTTTGATCATTAGTTGCAGAAAGGGACTCATGAGAGGAAGAAACTAATTTTGAAGGAGAAACAGGCATTGTAAGTTTAACAGGAGAAACATCCACAAAATCACTTTTCTCTTCAACATCAGTTTCAGATAAGGAACTAATTTTTTCAGAAGTTTCAACATCTGATAAAACTACAGCCACACTTGATTTTTGTACTGATACTGAATCATCTGTTATTTTACCGAGGTTAGAATCATCAGCTGGTGCTGATTCACTTTCAGCAGCAACAAGTAATTTTTCCTCAATTTTTGCATGACTTATTGGTTGTTCTGCTACAGTTATAACACTATTTTCAGATGAAGATATGCTGCTCTCCGAACATAACACACTTTCATTATCAGTAAGTGGAATTTGAATATCTGAGTCATTAACTTGTAAAGGAATGTCAGTTTCAGTCACACTTGAATGTGATGGAGATACAGCACTACTTACAGAAACACTTTCTATTGATATATCTGAATTTGGTATTTCAATAGCATCAGCCTCAACACTTTGACTTAATGTTTCATCATTACAAGTCTGTTGTATCTCCTCAAATTCTACGTTAGACTCCTCTGAAACAGTATTCTCACTTTCAACAACCTGAGTATTATTTTCTGTGCTGCTTTTATCATCAGATAGAGTTTGAGGCTCACTATGAGTCAACTCCTTGTCTACATCACTAGATGTTTTCTCAATAATATCACACGTTTCAGTTTTTGTTGACTCATGAGCCGTAAGTTCAATTTTTGACGAAACTGAATCAATATTCTCATTTTCAGGCAACTTGTCATCTGCAATAACATTGCTTTCTAAATCTGATGAATTCATTTCATCAGAGGTAGGAAATTCTTCTAAATCCTTAATATCAGTTTGATTTACATTGTTCTCGACATAGCTTTCTTCTTCTAAATTTGCAGTCAAAACATCAATGTCTGCATCCTCCTCATTTATATCATGAATCTCTTCAAAAGACTTCGTGACTTCATCATCATCCAATGTCTCTGGGGGCAACTCATCAGGAGTTTGCCCCGTAGCTGCACTTTCATCATCTAAAGCTATGTCATTATCACATGTTGTACCATCATCAGTGGTTGTTTTGCCCTTCGTTTCGTCTAGTTCACCTATAGAAAGTGAAGCAAATCCCGAGTCACTGGGAGAGTTTATTTGAGCACTTTCTGTATCAGTTTTGGCACAAGTAATCGATTCTAAATCAATGCTTGGTGAATGTATAAGCTCTGTAGTTTGGCTCTCCTGCACAGTAGGAACTTGCTCTAACTCACTATTGGAAACCTCGGTACAAGTATCTAAGGGTAGAGTTACAACAATTGCACTATCTTCAGATACTGGTACTGGTCTGTGATCATCAGCAGTTAAAAGAGCTTCACACAAACTACTATTATAAGTTGGTTTACTGCCCATCTCAGGTGTTTCGTGAACTGTTTTGCAAGATTCTTCAGTCAAATCAGTCTCATTATGATGCTCTAATGAATTTTCAATTTTTTTGACATCTTCTAAAATATGTTGTATTTTTGACTGTGTCTGTTCTTCATTTACAGAGTAAGAGGACTGGATGACTAGTTTAGAGTTTTCTAATTTGGACTCGTTTTCATTCTGATCTTTATGGACGATATCAGGTCTGGGTGGATTTGTAACTATTAAGGCACGATGGTTATTGTTGTCCAAGCCTGAGATAGTGCTTATGGGCTTTTGCTTGCGCAGAGCAGGGTCAGTTAAATGATCAGACCGGCGCTGTTCATATTGTTCATACATCTGGGAAAACTGAAGCTTGAATTCTTCAAAAGACACCTGTAAAAAAAACCTCAGTTTGAATTAACGATACAAAAATCAAAATTCTATAGATCACATTTTTAGCTGCAACTCTATAGAAAACATGAGTTTTAATTGATTTCTAGGAAACTTTAGATTTGAATTTAAATTGTCATTGATTTTTGATAATGCAGCATAAGTATTGTAGTGTATGTTTCGTTATATTAACCTTAATGTACATCTAATCAACTCATAAACATAACTGAAATAAGAGATTGGTTGTTAGGGGAGCAACCTGAGTTAATACCTGGGGTAGTACATTTTGCAAATAATGCTTGTGAATTGTGCTTCACTATATTCATATACTTAGAGCATATTCGTATTTCATTTAGTACAACTGACTCAATTGATCGACAGTCAAACCTTGTTAAACCGCTAACCTCAGTGATGGGACGAAAGTTGGCAAATTTTCCCCAAATCTGCACAAATGTATGTTTTTATGAAAATACATTTGAAGGCATGTATTTTCCTTTCCAAATGAACTTCGAAATATAACAGCCATTGGATTTCCTGCAGTGTGTCACCGACGGTTCTTTGGCTACTTGTTTTTTTTTTTTATGTCCAGAATTTGAAAAATGTTCATCGACAAATTGATGGCTTGTGAATCAGTTTTTATTTTTAAACTCACAAAAAAGAATTTTTTGCGCACGCTTGAGATTGTTTTCGTACTTAGCAGAACGAAGCAAAATAACACAATGTTATAGAATGTTGGAACAAACAAGTTTGCTGAAATCTGCACACGCTATCAATTACAGGTTGGGCCTTAGCCCCCCTCCCCCTGACCACCAGACAAGTGGGTTATGAATGAATGCTTTCATAGCAGAGTAGTGAAATGTCAAAGTGAAAAGGTTGAAAAAGGTTGGAGCATTGGAGCAGATAAGATCAGTCAAAATTCATGGAGATGTTGGGAACAATGCTCCTTGGTGACTGAGGGCGTCAGGGGAGCAGATTAAACAGAAAACGGGATAAGAGAGCTGGACACTTTTACGTGAAGGCTAATGTAGGAATATTTGCATGGGACGTTAGTGACATTCATGATTTCCCTCTGTGGCTTGTCAAGGACATTCGCTCTCCAACTCTCCTAAACAGCTTAACTCCATGTTTAAATTACTTGACATGGTCTTTCAAAATGGCGGTTTAGACAGCGATATTATCATACCGAGCATGCAGTTTAAATCTTTACATAAAATGTGGAGATCTAACAACATACACACAAAACTCAAAATACAAATTTTCAATTCAACAGTTAGAGCAGTCCTACTGTATGGCAGCAATACATGGAAGCTAACTAGACAGCAAGAAAAAGAGCTTGATGCCTTTCAAACTAAAAACCTGAGAAAAATATTAAACATATACTATCCAAATAAAATATCTTATTCAGACATGTACAAACGTACAAATTGTAAGCCGATAACCACACTGATAAACAAGAAGTTCTGTCTAGAACTAGACGAGCCTACTTTCCCGTATACCCATACTACTTTCTAGTACCTGATCAATGTTTTCAAGATAGCTAAAATCGCAAATTGTTTCAAACATATTTTTCCAATATTTTAAGCTACTTTCTAGGAATAAAATATTCCTCACTCATGTAAAAAAATTAGATGCGTAAAAAAAAGAAAAAAAAAAAAAAAACAAAACGAACAAATAAAATAGCAGCAACTTTTAAACAAAGCAGCAAATACACTTTTTTCCATTTAAAAAAAATTCTTCAACAGCTTTCAAAACGAAAAAAAATAATAAAAATTAATAAGCTCATTAAAATAAATACATCCTATCAAAAAAAAAATCGTTTCTTTTTCCCCTGTTGCCAAAAATAATTTTTTAAATGAATTAATGCACTTATCAAGATAAATAAAAACAATAAAATGTCAACGTAAAGAAATACTTTTCATTGTCAAAAAAAAAAAAAAAAAAATCGTCTGCGCGTATCTTTATGTAGAAACATAAATGACTTCGAGTTTATTCACCGAAAACTGAATACCTAAATAAAAACTTTAGCGTTAAAATAAAAACAAATCACATCAACAATAATTATTTCACAGTTAAAACCATAGCGCTGGAGTCGGAGTCAATCTAATTTTGGGATGAAGGAGTCGGAGTTGAATATCCAAGAATCGGAGTCAGTCATTTGTCCGTGTATAAATTTTTGCCAAAGCTAGGAAGTCATAGTCGAAGTCAGGGAGTCGGAGTCCGATTAATTGTCGGGCACAGGAGTCGGATTCGGATTCAGGTGCCCCTAAATTCTCGGAGTCGGAGTCTGGAGTTCGGCGTCAAGAGCTATTTCCAACAAAACTTGTTTGAAGTAAATCCGCCTTCAAGTACGGAATCTACATTGACTTTCAGTTTGCCCGTAGGCGCTAATGTTAAGGGATTTGAACTGTTCAAAATTGAACAGAAAATTGTTTGAATCAAAAAGATATTTTATATACAAGTTTTTCATCAAAAGCTTTTTCCTACAAAGTTTGTTTAAAGCAAATTCGCCTCACAATTCGGAATTGCCTTGAATTCCCCCGTAGGAGCTAATGTTAAGTTTTTTTTGAACTGTTCAAAATTGAACAAAAAATAGTTCAAACCAAAAAGCGAAATATGGGAATGAGGTGTCCTTACCGAGATCTTTCGAACAAAAAAAAGTTTGTTCGAATCGGACTATTCATTCGAAAGTTATTAGGGGGGGGACAGACAGACAGACCGACAGACAGACAGACCGACAGACATTTTTCCCCATCTCAATACCCTACTTTCCAATTTTTAATTTTTCGATATTTTTTTAATTATTATTTTTATTTTTGACTTTTTTTTTTGTTTTTCGGGATATTAAGATGCATTAAGCCTTCTTTCATGCTTTTTTCTTCTTTTTCTGACTTTTACTGGGAAAGTAGGCTAAAAAGCGCAGATGGCCATGAATAGGACATGTTCTCAGAATGCAGGCAATAGACCCTACAAGAACTGCTCTGAAGTGGACCCCTGATGGCAGGAGGAAGCGGGGTCGTCCAAAACTAACCTGGCGTCCGATGGCCATACAAGAAAAAAATGCCTTAGGTTGGTCAAGCTAGGGGAGTGCCAGGGAGGAGGCATTAAACTGGTCGGTATGGAATACCACGCTAGCAGCCTCATGCGCTACTAGGCACTAACAGAATCAAGTCAAGTCAAAGAACATGCAGTTTAAATTGAAAATCAGGGGCGGTTGGCGGACAGCGGGGTGGCAGTTTAAGGAAGGATTTTGTATTGCATTCCTATACTGAACATTTTTTTCACCACCTTTCTTGCTTTCTTGGTGAAGTAAGAGGGTGGCCGTTTGTCAGAGGGGCAGGGCGGGGGGCAGTTTAACGAGGTTCAACTGTTAATAGATCACTATATTGACTCATCAAGTAGAATGTGGAAAATTGTCAACATTCTTCTTTCTACTTCGTGTTTTTTTTTAAATACATATTTAAGAGAACCATTCAGGGTGGCAGAACTACTTAGGCCTCTGCTCTTCTACAGGCAAAATACTTTTAGTTCAATGAGACAGAGCGAGCACAAATGAGTGTACAGAAATTACTTCAACCGATGTCATGTCCAAGAGTGCTCATGGGCTTGAAGACATCTGTTCCATCGCTGTAAACAAAGACTTCACGACTTAGTTCGTGTGAGAAAAGTGCATATTATTGATGGTAAGTTTTCTACGATTAAAACTTAAACAATCTTACTCATATGAGGGAACTTAAAAATTGGTTGTCCCAGGTCAGGCCTAGAGGGCCTTTTTGATAATCAGGCCCCGACACTAACATTACACTTGAAATTAATCCAAGAATTCGGTAAAACTATGTTTTCATCGCACACGCACACAAATACACACATACATCTGTACCAGGGGCGGCATTTCAGCATTTCGTTTGGGGGGTCGAGTTTCTTGAACATGAATTTCCTCAGAACGGCATAAAATACATATTGGTTAACAAGAACTGATAATTAAATGGTTTTAATGTTAAGAATAATTAGGTTTGTAAAGAACAATTAAAATTTTTTCGACCGAAGCTTTAAATTAATTTTGTTATAGGTTATCTCACAAAATATCTCGGTACTAGTTTTTATTTTTTAGTAAAGTTTTAATCTGCTATTTTTGGAGTCAGGAAGAACAGAAAATTTTGTAACTATAGTTAATCAATATCCAATGACTTAATTTATTGCCAATATAACTAAAGAGGAAGGTCTTGCTTTGCCTCATTGCGCTTCGAAGGCAATTCTCTAACCTCCTGAGACACGAAAGTCAAAATTGGTTGACGTTCAGTTCTCCTATAACTTTCTGGTTGTGTGCATAGTTTTTTACACCGATGAAGAGGCTCCATTATTGTAGCCTTGAAATAGCTATATGCTGTATTTTCGTGTAAATTTGTGCTTTATTTACGTCAGTTTTTCAATTTAATCACAGAAGTCATCTTTCAATTGACTGACCTGATTGAAACAGTCAAAAAACAATGGAAAGCAAGAAAGTTATGTCAAAAAAACGCACATTTCCTTTAGATTCCTCTCTTTAAAATAACCAAGAAAGATTTTTAAATAGGCTAGTATTTATTTTGTGTCATTAAAAAGTATAATCACAATTCACAAAACAATTCCTCTTCCCTCATGCTATTACTTATAAGTGTAATATTTTCTTTTTCGTTATCTATAACCGACAATAATAAATATATCTCATTAAATCCTGTCTCGATTTCTTGAGAAACTGAATTGATCAGTTTATTCAAAATATTGATTTAATATTTTGACTAAAACTTCATCTGGGGTTTTGTCACCTCTTCCACATTGGCATACATTAAAAACTGTTACGAAAAGTTCTGTCACAAAGTTCCACACCTGGTTCAAGTATGCATTAATGCGAAAATTACTAAGAGTTTCAATTGTCAATCCAAGAATTAAGATTAGTGAATTAAAATTTTTATGATAGAGTGTAGCATTTATCAAAAAAAAAAAAAAAAAAAAAGCTCTGCAGTATAAATAAAGTAAACAAAAAATTCAGACAAAGGCATACATATTAAAATGACATCAAATTTTTTATCAATGAAAAGGTCGCTTTCCAGTAATTCTTCCAGGGGGCTTTTATAACTCTTGAAGACCATCTTGTTTCACTCAGAGATTGTCAAGTAAAGAGCCTCAAGATACATTTGTTGATGTGAAAGTATTTTTTGATGTGAGATGTTTTTCAAAAATAGCATATCTTTACAAAAAGTTTCCATGAAAGCATATGATACACCGAGTTGCTAAAATTTGTTTCTAGTACATGGCATCAATGAACACTTACTAGCTGAACATTAAGTTATAATATGATCATAAAAATTTATGCAAAATGACATGGAATTTAAGCGTAAAAATTGCAGTCTCTACACTGTAGGGGTATCTCATACAAGATGCACCATCATAACATAGATTACACAATTTTGAAATATTTAACCCATATGAAGACATTACTTCTTTAGTTAAGGCAAACACTTATCCTCCATCAGGTTTTTCTGTTCTGAAAATTCGGGCAAATGATTTTCTAAGTTATCTAAATTGAATTTTACCATTTTATATTATTCTTAGTGAAAAATTTGGGGGTGCAACCACCCCCTCTGGCACCCCCTATTTGGCGCCCCTGATCTGTACACAGGCCTAGAACTGAGGGGCACCTAACCATCCACTTGTTTGTCTCCCCCCCCTTCCCCAAATAACTAATTCTCAAATGAGTGATTGTTGTTTGTTTTTAACTGCTTTAATATTTCTACCTTTTTTTTCATATTGATGAGTTTAAATGTTTTCATTTATTTATTATTATTATGTTATTCTTTAAGGCTTTTAACTTACCTGTTTAAGTGCTTCTAGGTAATTATGTAGTTTTTTTAATCCTGATTTTTGAAAATTCATTTTATTTATATGGCAAGGAAACTATTCTCCCATAATATTACGTTGTTCAAGATTTTATCGAGATTGTTTGATTTTAATCAAAGTTAAAAAAAAAATGTTCTCCCCTGTAGATTTGGTTTTGCAGTTGTTTTCCCATTATATGGAATCTGCTTAATTTGGTTAACAATTCAACTTTCATTTTGTATTTCTTTACAAGTATGACTTATATTTTTGCAGTTTGTGGGTTTTCTATTGTAGGGTTTGTGGATTTTCTTAATTTTTCTACAAATTTATTTTTGCTTCTTCACTAATTTGGTTTCAATTGTTTTAACGTTAGTCTTTCTAGATTTTTTTTTACGGGATGAACCGAAATTCATAGAATTTTTGTATCTCCAAACTGGTCCAAACAACTTTTCGGAAAATGTTTCAACCAGTTTCCTAGACATTTCTGGGTAATTTTGAATGGTTTGAATCTGTTTTTTTTTTAAAGTTCACATTATTTCTCTATTGATCAATGTTAATTTTTAGTAGGTGTTCTGTGGTTTCTTTATATTTTGTCTTACTATTGAGTATGCTGTACTGTTATTTAAACGATTTGTTCCCATACGTTAAATTTTGACGATTGAAGTCGTTTTTATCCCTATTCTTTTAAAGTTTTTATCCTTATTCTTTGTTCAATAGGGTGTGTTGAAAAACACTTTTATTTTCGAATCATTTTCTAATAGCTCGGAAAAGTTGCCGATTGGCATCCTAATGAGGGGAAAAATAATTTAAAAAATTACAAACTATTTTTGAAATCCTGTAAGAGCCCCCAAGTTGAGAAAAATGGAAAAAATCGGCAATTTTTGAAGACTAATATTTTTTTTCAAAAAATAATTTACTTCATTTCTTATAGCATAAAAAATACTTTGTAGTTACCAAAATGTATAGGAAAAAAATTAAGGGCACATTGTTGACTATTTGAATTCGTGCAGAAAGCCTTAACTATTTCTTTAAAACCCATTTTTAAAGAAATAGTTGTATTATTTCAAAAATTTCTCAGCTGACATAAAGCTATAAAAATATACTATTAAATATCTGTTTTAATGTTTCACACACATTTCTCTTGTGCTGCAATGACTCAGGACTCACCACGTCCCAGCCTGTCATTTCAAATTTTTCCAGGGATGGGGGAAGGGGGGGGGGGGAATCCAATTTAAGTATCAACAGAGAACAGAAAAACTCACGCCCACCCAAATGTTTTTAAAAACATTATTTTCTCAAAGCCCTGGTGGGAGGGGGGACAATTAACACCCCTGATCTATTTAACGATGGGCATAATCATGTCGCGGTGGCAGTAAGTCGAGTCCCACTCAACACCCTACTCAATCAATCAACTAATTTGGATGTGATTTATTTTGCTGAAGTTCTTGAAATTCTGCATTTGTATGAAATGTTCTTGATCTGATTGTTATTTACTATGAAAACCTTCTTGGTTCCTTTGGCGTCTGTCACAAGTTTTGCTCACCTCTTTACCGATTTAGTGTGTAATCAAATATTCAAGTTATGGCAGGACTTTGGCTTTCAATGAATGTTAAACATCCATTCTAATGCTTTACTTATTATTCCATTGTGTTAAAATGACTTAGGACTCACCACGAAGAGCTAGCAGCGAGTCGAGTTCTCCCCCCCCCCTCACCCCTCACACCCTATGCAATATGTGAGTACTTTTCTGTTGAAGTTTTTTAAATTCTGACTTAAAATCAATTTTTCCATTAAAGATCTTGATTTAAATGTTGTCTACTTAATAAAAACCATTTGGGTTTTCATGCCCGCAAACTTTTCCACCACTCTCTGCCACAAGTTTTACACATCTCTCCACTGATTGAGTATGGCATGGAAATTTCACCTTTTCGTTGGAATTTCCCTATTTAGGAGATTTTCCTAATTTAGGGTGTCCATTGTCCCCCCCCCCCCTTCCCATGGCTCAGAGAAATAAATGTATTTACATTTGAGTGGGCGTGACTTTTGCTGTTTTCCGTTCAAACTTCCTTTGAATTTGCATCATTTGCCCCCCCCCCCCCCCCGTTGAAATGATGGTCCTGCACGTGGTGAGTCCTTAGTCATTTCAGCATTCGAGAAATGTATGTACAATATTGAAACAGGTGTTTATAGTATATTTTTATAGCTTTATGTTAGCTTAAGAATATTTAGCATAATATAAATTTTACTTTAAAAATGGTATTTTAAGGCTTTCTGCAGGAATTCAAATGATCGACAATGCGCCCCCAACTTTTTTCTATACATTTCGGTAACTACAAAGTGTATTTTTTATACTATTAGAAACAAAGTAAATTATTTTTTTTAAAAATATATGCGTCTTTAAAAATTGCCGATTTTTTCTCAGGTTGAGGTCTCTTGCTCGATTTCAAAACTAATATAATTTTTTATATTGTTTTTTCCATTATTAGGATGCCAATGCACAGGTTTTCCACGCTATTAGTAGTTGATTATTAAAATAAAGTGTTTTTCGCACCACCCTATTGTTCAATCTTTGGAAATATATGAAAGATTTTACTTTTTGCGGTATTGAATAATTAAACCACACTGTTAGCTCTTTATTGATTGGTCTCCTAAATGTCAAAACAAAAATACAGTCGGACCTCCATATATCGAAGTAGCAAATTGCCGGGAAAAAATTCGATATATAGAAATTTCGATACATAGAAACGATCTTATTTTATCATAAAAATATCCTAAAACATTAAAATTAAAGCTCATTTTCGTGCATGAAACCCAATTTCTAATTTTTACGAGCATTGCATTAAACGAAAGTTAATAATTGAAAAATTAACAGAAATTACATTTTTCCGCCTTAATACATCTTTATTCTTCGGCAGTTCAATTTGATCCGCTATATAGGGGGATTTTCGTTTTGACAATGTAATCGACAGAAAAGTAAAAAATCAATCTACCTAACTTGAACGATTTTTACTGCAGCTGAAAAGACTAGGATTGATAATCAACAGACAAAAAAGATAACTTGAAACTGATTTTACAGTGTTACTGGTTACAACTAAGATTTGAAATAAACTTGAGGGAATTGAAGAACTCCAGAGCGGAACAACGACCGAACTACACACTCCTAAACCCCAGATTTCTTATGAGTTTCTTAGCAACTTTTAGTAAACATAATTTTCTCCCCTAACCTGCATTTTTCATGAGACAAACAGTCTAAAGTGGAAAAAAAATATCTACGAATGTCTCGAAAAAAATTTCGATATATAGAGATTTTTTCGATATATAGAAACAATTTTTCTATGTAATGAACATTGAAATTTGCTGGGATTTCGATATATAGAAAATTTCGATATGTGGAAGTTCGATATATGGAGGCTCGACTGTATTTTCAAATTCTTGAAATTTGAGTATAGGTCTGTTTAAACTTTTTATTTCCTTTATTTATTTATTTATTTATTTTTGGTTTCTTCGGCTAAGAAACCCTCAGTGCTGTGGGCTCCCCCGCACTGCAGGGTCTGTGGGTACGTAAATCCGGGCCTGTACGTACATATACCTAACGTTGCAGATTATTAAATGAAAATTTAAAAAAGTTATAATGCTATTATATAAAAATAAAGCACTGCGCTTACTTTTGAATGAACAATGGCAAGAGTGTCAACCCAAACTCTCCATCCACCATATTCATATTTTATTGCATGATGCAAAAGCATTCGAAACAAAGAGTAAACCATATCAGAAAGCTTTTGCTCTTCTGCATTTTGGGGATGAATGTAGGCCATTGCAATCAACCACTCTTGCCAAACAGACATCTGCAAGACAGTCCTAAGGAGAAAAAAAGAAAGAATTGTATTTACCAATACATAACATTTGAAAAAAAAAAAAAAAAACTAAACATCAATAATTCTAAAAGTAGTGACTGAAGTTTCAACTAGCTCAAAAAAAAAAAAAAAAAAAATCTGACAACATGCAATGTTGATACTAGAAAGCAATAGATAAGTTCTCAGCATAACCTTGTCCCACATACACATTTTTATATCACTGCTAGAGCTCTATTCTCAACAAATAAACTTATTTTCCACCTTTAGGCATATCATATGATAGTGAGAGCAAAATATTTCATAAAAAGCGCTACCAAATGCATTACACAAACGTATTTAAAATTATAACATTAGAGTTGGAGGGCAGTTTTCATAGAAAAACATCTTGAATGGCATTTAATTCAAATGTCCAAATGCATGGTATCAAAGATAAAGTAGCCGCACATACTAAAGAGTATTTTGTATAATGAAACTGTATTGCAAAGTTTTCCAACTCACCTACGATTTTCTTTATTGTTATTGCACAACAATGTCATGTCTGACAGAAAGAGTTTTTTCGTTTCCATAAGTTCCTCACATGGCTTAGATTGTCGTATCAAAGTGGCAATAACTTTCAAGATCACTAGAAAAATTGAAAATAGAATTAAATCAAATTATTATTCATTTTGAGTACTTTTTTCACAACTGCTGAGGGAAATCAACATTAAAGGGCAATTCCATTTTAATAGACGCATCAACAGTTTTAAAAGACTCAAAACATATCTGATCCTTATTACATCACATGAACTTCATAAAGAATATGAACTCTACTTCTATAATATGCAATTAAACTTAGTAGATTTCTGGCAACAATATTTATATGATGGTTTTTGGCTTAGTGATGTGTATGTATCTTATGAGATGCGTACATTACTGAGCAACAAAAAGCTTTGAATATTGTTTCTGGAAATCTTCAAAATTTAACTGCAATTTTGAAAATTTCAAGTAACATCTTTTTATAGAAGTGGAGGTCATGTTCTTCATAAAGTACATTCAATAAAAGAAGGATTTAACATACGTGAGTCTTTGTAGGTTGTTTTGTGAAAAATTGATACATAACCTCCTTTGAAGTTGGTTACTAATCATAAAATATGGATAAATAATATTAAAAATACATTATACATAATGAAAAGTATTGGGACACTTTCAACAATTCACATTATTACACATTTCTCGGGAAGTAAGAGACCAATAGCAGCAGTACGAAGTAAAGGGATATAAGTGGACATCATAAAATTTTGAGTAACATGCATTTAAAATTCAGATACTAGGTAGGCTTTTGTTGAAATTATTTTCAAAATTAAGCTGGGCTACTAGTAAAATCTCTTGCCCCAAAACAAAGTACTTATTTTAAATCTTTTAGTTTTAGCATTTACATCTCTTTCATTCTCAATTGTTCTGTAACTTTTGTTACAAAAATGGTGTGTTTTATTTGACATTTTCCAATGAAAATCAAATCTTCAATGCTTTTAGTTGATCATCAACACATTTAATTAACAAAAAAGGGGGGGGGGGGTCATCCTTTATCGTAGATAGCCGGGAATAAAATGAAAATTACTGAAACCAGTTTACTTACTAATAACAATTATTTTAGAGGGTTTATAGGGAGAGGGGAGACTGTATCTTACTGGAAGGTTTCTGGGACTCTTATATTTCAAGTAGCATAGACAGCAAAGTGCGGTTACCCATTTTGAATAGCTAAATGAATGGATGTCTCACAAAATTCCCAAAGGTAAAAACAGATCCTACATAGAAGACCCTCCAGAAAAATTTAAGGAACATTTCAGGATTTTTAATATTAGAATGCATAGAATTACTTTATTATTTCTTTGCTTACACATTTTGTCCCCCATTATGGGAAAATTTTTCTACGATGTTTCTGGTTTTATGTTCAGTGTGTGTTTTTATTATTTTTTTTTCTAAGGATCTAGTCGGCAAATGTGAAAGAACAATTGAAATTTTCACAAAACTGCACCCCCCCCACCCCCCACCCCCAATATAAAACAAGACACATGACAAACTTTTGATAACGTGAATTTATAGTTTGGTATAAGGAAAGCAATAAGCTTAAACATTATATAGCAAACAGTGGATTTATACAATATTAGTCACAAAAACTTTCACATTTACATACTCGGATTCTCTAATCGGTAATGAGATTCTGGCTCAGGATGCTTTTGATATAAAATTTGACTTGATACATGCTCTGTCAGAATCTGAAACATAAAAGTCATAATAAATAAACTGTTACGAAAATATTGTAGAAACTTGATCGTTGTTGAGTACAGAAATCAAAAATGTAATACCTCATATAAAACATTATACGTTGAGAGAGAGATATGGTCTGAATGTAAAAGCAATCTTTCAGCAAGAAGCATATAAAGATTATGGGGGCCCATGACATCATGTTTGCGCCTGTAATAAAATGTTTTGAATTAAAATCATGAAAAAGTAAATAATTTTTTTTTTTAACTTGGTGATTGTATTCACCAAACTTTAAGCATAACAAAAGCAAAGAAAAAATATTTTCACTGAAATCGGTATTAAAATTGGCTTGTGAGATAGCTTTGCAAACATTTAATAATGGTTTGGGAACCTGTCCAATGCATCAGTTTAATACTGCCTGAATTTGATTTATCAATTTTTTTACCACATCCAATATTTCAATTGCTACTACTATAGGGTATTGTCTAAAGGAGCTCCTGCTTTCTATGTTTATGATCCAAGAAGCAAGTTCCACAAAAATTCTTTGATATATTTCTTCTTTTAATATTTTTATTTACTTATTCCTCTCCCTCCTCCTCCCTTCCAACTTAAAGCTAGACTGTCTCCTAATACTTTTACATAAAGTTCAAGATAAGTTATTCATTTTAAGGAATGAAATAAAAGACAATTATTTGAGCCATTAATAATTTTTAAGCATTGTACCCATGGTATACTTTGTACCATAGTTTTGGTTTTACTTCCTTTAATGAAATATCACTTTTGTACCACAAAATTCAAACACCTTGGACAAATTCAAAGAAACAAATAAAAAGATTAAATTTAGATTTGTATTTTTGTAACATGTTAACCTAAGGCATTTCATGTACAGTCGACTCCCGCTACAACACGATTAAACTTACGCAAAATGGCTATAACTCAACTTTTTCACGAGTAACGAATTTATGTACAGTTGAGGAATGCTTTAAAGCAGTTTGATGGGTGTTTATAATTGCCTAAAAGAATTTAGTATGTTTCTAAAAAAAATTGTATACGTACATTTTTCCACAGCGTGAAATTTTGACTTACGCAAAGAGTCTTGGAACACAGACCTCGCGTAGGTCGGGACTTGACTGTAGTGTAATTTGAAAATTAGTTTGTTATTTAACACAAGAACTAGATTCAGAGCTCTATCATAGGAAAAGTGTTAACAATAACCAAATCAAAAACCAGCAACATGTCCATACTTTAAATGAAGAAAAATAAATGCTTCATTAAAATTCTTGGTTTGATTTTTAATAAGTCACTAACACTTTCATTGAAAGTTGATGGCACTATTTACAAAAAATTCAAGATTTGTCCAGTCAATATTTAATATTCATGGTAACTTAGATACACTCAATAAGTTTCAGATCCAAATAAAAAAAAGTTTTTTGTTTTAACAAATTAGACTTTGTTCGTCAACATAATCTTGAGAAAGAGTGTAGACAAAAAAAAAAAAAAAAAAACTTCCGTATTTTTTCTAACGCTCCACTAACTTTTAGGTGCTTTTTTTATTAAACCAAACGTCTTTGCTCTAAAAATAGTTTTGGCAACTATGTCTTCATTTCAGCCAAGTTTCTTCACCTGGAGCATATTTCTGAGATCTGAAAGGAGCCACTAGTCACTGAAGGCTAGATCTGGAGAATATAGTGGCAAGAGAAGAAATTTGAAGCATAATTTATTTAATTTAACTACTGTTTGATTTAACTTGAGACACAATGTGTTATCTTGATGTAACAGCACATTATTCTCTGCAAGTAAAGGCTTTTTCTTTGTCTGGATTTCTGCATTCAATCAATCCAATAATAACATGCAATATTCGCTACTCATAGTTTTACCTTTTGTTAAAAGAGTTGATGAATACAATACTATGCCGTCCAAAGTATGGATGCCCTAAACTTACCACCCCGATTTTTCAGTTTTTGGCCACAATTGGTTGACTTTCACTGGCTGATGTTCACTCAGCTGCAGTGGCGTAACTATGGGGTACAGCACCCCTGGCAAACTAAAGAAATTGTGCCCCCCCCCCCCCGCCCATGGTCGCCACATGGAAAATCACCAAAAGTCATTGTGACCTCCCCAAAAAAAAAAAAAAAAAAAATTTTGGAACATTTTGATTAGTTGCTTTGACAAATAGGAGGCAGCATAGTAATTTTTTTTCTTATTTTCTTTTTTAGAATTGTTTTCAATGATGCTCAATGTTCCTTCTCAGTATATGTTATGTATGTGTCTCTAGCTCTTTTTCTTGTAAGTTTTTTTTTTTTTTAAAGCATTTTTCAAAGCATTTTAAAGCATTTTTTAAAGCATTTTTCAAATTCTATGATCAAACAAAACAAACTCTTTAAATTTTTTTTAATCAGTTGAAATGCTGCCCCCCTGGCTGCTGCGCCCTTGGGGAGAGCCACTCCTGTCAACCCCTACTTATGCTACAGCTCAGCTGCTGGTATTTTTCATTTGAGTGCATGGCAGTAGACCCATGTCTTGCTCATTGTCACATATCGATGCAAGAAATTCTCCACTTGGACAACTACAAACTTAACTCTGAATTGTTGACAAGTTGATTTTGGTCTAGTGTGCACGAATATGGCACCCACTATGAAACCATTTAATGCAAGCTCAAATGTTTGTGTAAAACTGTAAATAGAATACATTACCTTTTAATGCCTGTAAAATGTCAGCTATTTCACTTAACTGCAGTTTAAAATGGGCCAACACAATGTTGTGTACTTTTTTTTTTTTTAATGTTTTCTGGAACAATGGCTGATTTTGGTGACCAAAGCCATTAACAACATCATTTTTTGTAGGACCAAAATTCAGCACACCAGTCAAAAATAATTTATATCCCCAGTTTTAGAGTCTCCATAATACTTATCAAATCACTGTTAGGCTTCAAAAGCATTTTTTCCCATCAAGAAACAGTGTTTGATTATTACACAAAATTTTTTGAATCTACTGTTTCAAAAATAAAAACAGTTGTTTCACTAAAACCACTGTTAACTTCTGACTAAATGTCAGATTATCACAAAATTTTGCTATGCATGATTTGAAGGTTAGTACTATCAAGAAATCACATAGGTCTGTCAATAGTAGGAGCAGACTGGAAACTTATCGAGTGTTAATTTAGTGTTGCAATTTTCTTTCAATGCATTTTCTGCGGACAGAAACTCTCAGTTAAAAAATGATTCTTCAAGCAGCTTTTACAACATTACAAGATTTTCTTTTTTTTTTCTTTGGAAAGAGAAAGAGATAGAAAACTAGACAAACAGATAAACATGCTTATAGTTCAACCAGCTGTTAGAAACAAGGGAATAAAATATTATTACACAGTGAAACCTCTCTAAGAAGGTCATTAACTTTCCATTGAGGGTTCTTTAGAGAGAGGGACTATGTAGTTCAATGAAAAAATATTTCGTTCAGAAAATATTCATATCAACAGTATGGCTCAGCATAACTAATAACTATGTACCAAAAATGCAAAAAAATTTAAATTTTATGGAGCATTAAGTGTATATATAAATATTTTTAATTTTGAAATTTTTTATCGCAATTTTTCCTTACTAAAAAAGTCTCGCTTTAAGAGATGAATTGCTTACTTGCCATTAGTTTAATATGGAAATCTATTGATTTATTGCTTTTCACTAAACTTTAAAAGGATAAAATATCAAATTCATTCCAATGGAGCTCATCGTCCGATTAAAGTTGAACTTATGAAGCAAGAAAAAGTGTCAGAAGTTACGGTAAATAGATAAGACTAGAGAAAAACCTGAATTTGTTCCAATCTTCAGCTCCTTCACTGCTAAAAGATGCCTGCACTTCCCTAAAAGATAACAGATTCCTCTTTGAAAGGGTAGCAATAGCCGTATTTATGAATAAAACATAAGTTGTGCTTGAAAATGATATGGTATCTCAGAAAAGCCACTCTTTGTTACAAGGGTAATGAAGAAATTTGCCTAATCAAAAAGTGGTCATTCTGAGAAAAAGGCTTCTTTTGTGCTAGATATGTAATTCATTGCAAAAGATTAAGAGACTAAGAAATAAATGGCTCTAATGAAAAACTTTTGTGCAAAAATAAAATTTTAGAGAGGTTTCATTGTATGCCCATGCTATAACAATTTTGTAGCATAGAGTCCTATGGTATCACAAAATTTCTTAAAATTTTATCTATGAAATATTCACTATCAATTGTGTATCAATCAATAGACACCACACCACATCCACAACTTTTGAACCACACCCACATAGAATTCACAACTTTTGAAAAACAATTTTCTAAATTTTTATCAAACATAGTACATTTTGAAGACTAAGTTCCATCAAATAAATAATATATCCCATATTTTTAACTTGGCAGCTTTACTGCAGTAGAAAGTTATGTAGCTCTCATTTGCTGCACATGTAGGGCCGGATGAACGCACCGTGTGGCAGGTCCATGGACCAGGACACCACAATTTTAAGAATACAAAAATAGGGTAAATTTCTTTATTTCCTCCCTTTTTCTGGACACTTCCACATGAAAAATATGCAGATATTCATGTGAGAGGGGCACCAAATTTTGCCAGCGCTGGGTATCACTTTGGCTTGATCGGGCCCTGTGCACATGCACAGATTGGTGCTTGTAGCTGTCCCCCTGCCTCCATAATAATTAAAGAAAATGTTTAAAAAATCAAACTCAAATTATAGGAGAAAAAGTGCTGTCTTATCTGGGTAGCAGGTGATTCTTCCCATTTAAGTACCAGTTTGTGCCTACTCCCCCCCCCCTCCCTTGCTTCAAACACACACCAAAAAAAAAAAAAAGTTTCTGACAATACACTTGACTCCTATTTACACTTTACATCATCTTGCTTCTCATTGCTTTTGCAGTAACTTAATCTTGAAGTTGGTTCTTGAAGCCTTTGAGGCATGCTTTCTAGCTTGCACCTTGGTTCAGATGCTAGTTCAGTATTGAAAGTTTTTGACCAATTAATTTAGGGACTCACAAAGCTTCATATGAACCTGCTACAAGAGTAGTGAGATACAAGGTAAAGGGTACAGGTCATGGCCTAGACTGAAATTTTTTGTTTGGGAATCATAAGCATAAATGGGCTCCCCCCCCCCCCAAACACAAATTACAGTCGCACTTTTTTTCCTGATAAATTTTATTTGACTTTTGAGCATTTCATTGACAATTACTTGTTAGTGTCAATCCCTCTTCACAGGGGCAGAAAAAATAAATAAACAAAAATATTGTAGAGGACATAATGGGTAAAGTCTTTTACCAGTCAAGTTTTCCGAGTTTTCACTCCTTTAAAAAAATATGGAAACTAGCATTTTCTCACAAGTCACAATGCTTAAGAATACATAATAACTCAAAAAACTAAACTCGCAACTACAGTGATTTGTCATCATTTCAATCATAATGAAATTTAATTGCTCTCAGTTTCATCATTGCTAAAGCTATAGTACAGCGAAAGCTGGCTACTCTAAAGAATTGTGTACCAAATAAATGTTGTCCAATCTCTTGATCTCCTTCTTTTGCAACTGACTTTTTCATCTCTACATAATTTGTATGTTAAATGAAAATACAGCAATAAAGCTCGGAAATAAATGAAGTTGGAAAACTAATAACTGTGCAATTTATGCATTGAAATCAAAAATAAAACAACTTACTTATGTGTACTTCGGCTTAAGAAATAACCCAACAGTTTCAATGCTTGTAAACGAATTACTTCATTTGTTGATGCAAGTAATTTAAAAACAGTCCTACAATGGTAAAGAATCAAATGAATGAGAAATTAACACAGCCACAGCACACATACTTTGACAAACAAATTAACAAAAATATTCACTTGAAATGAGCAAAACTTGAAAGCTTTTGCATAAAAAAGTGCAACTTTAAATTTTTGAACTATTATAAAACATAAAGGATTTACCTAATTCCATTCTTAATATCAAATGCTGGAACCATAGATGCTGGATGCTCTGACATTAGTGACATTAACATTTGAAGAACATCGTGAAGATTTTCATCCTTTAAAAGAATTTCAAATAATAATTAAGAAACAAAAATCAACCATAGCACAATTTGGAGTAAAATATAAGAGGTAAAACAAAATTCAATGCTTTTTTCCCCTTCTCTTTTCTTTGCTACCAAAAATTATACATAAAACGTTCTTTACAACAAAATTATTCTAACAGTTGACATGATAATAATTTTTAAAAAGCCAAATCAGCAAATTCAGATCAATTAATTCAATCGCATAATCCAATAATTTGCATAGCTTTAGGATAAACATTCCAATTGATCAATCAAAATTTTAAAAGTTTTCCAATAGAAATTTCTTTTAATGTAAAACATACCTCATGGACGGTAGTCAAATAATTCAATATGCTTTGTAGTTCATCTTCTTTAACACCATTTCCTTTTAAAATCAACTGTTTCAAAAATAACAAAATGTATTGTCGTATGGACATGATATCATTTTGAGTAGGACGGGGGCCATCTAAATGGAGAAAAACATTGTTTAATAAAAAAAATTTAACAAAAATATGAATGAAAAAAAATGCAGCAAAACCCTTTTAATGAGAAACACAGAACAGTCTGAAGTGGAATTCAAATGTATAAAAGGAAAAACGAAAAATGGGAAAACTTGCAGAGACTAATAGCTCATTTATAAATGTACTAGATCAATGTCTAACTGTACTAAACTAATTTATAAATGTTAAATTTTATTTTTAAAAAGGTTGAAATATTTTTTTGGATAAGATACATATCTTTTAGACTGGCAGATACTGAAAATAATGGCTTAGTGTTACTGATATTTCCATTGGAAATCTTAATGTTTCAGCAAGGAATTCTTTAGCAGATGTAAATAATGCAAAAAGATAATTATTTTTGTTATCATAAATTACTTTTCAGCAGTGGTGTCCAATGAGACTTAATACCTAAAAAGTGGGTTGCAACGTTTGAAAAATTGGGGAACCTCTGACGTAGAGAACTGGGATAAATTGCTGCTATTTCTCTATCTGAACACTGTGCTTTCTTTCTGATTTCTTTTTTTTTTTTTTTTTTGCAATATTTAGGAAGTTAGTTCAGCTTCAGCTTTTTAAAATTTTTTAAGATGTTTTTCAGACATACTTATGTTCTGAGGCAACATATTCTTGAATACAAGTGTCTACAAAGGTTCCGTGGTACCTCAAACAGCTCATTTAAAAAAAAATGCTAAGTTCGGTAACATTTACAAAATCAGCAAAATATTTGCGTTGTAGGTTCATTAATTCCATTCTTTAAATGAACTAAATATGGTACTTTGTGCATCAATGCTTCAAAACTTTCCATGGAGCACCTGGGAGGGAAGAGCACCTTTAGAATTTTCTGTGTGCTATTTAAGTCCTCCAGAATTTTGGTACAATGATACCCAAATTCTAATGCTCTTTGCACACTATAGAAGACTTCTTTTTTATTTATCTGTTCAATATTTTTATTTATATTGTTACAAATTCTGTAAATAGTAATTATTGTAGGAACGTAACCTGTAAATAGTTTCCCGTAATGAATATACAACCCCTTTTTCATTCGGCTAAAGTATACGACCCCTATTTTCGTTCTTTTCATTGATAACGGTCTACTACTTTACAGAAGCGTGTGGAATATTTGAGAAATTTCTTTTCGGTGTATTTAAGCCGTTAGCAATGGATAAACAGTTTAGTTTCGATGGAGATTTCGAACTGAGTGCATTTTTGCTCTGTTTATTGCGAGGCAGTTCGCTGTGTTGTTTTCGTATTTGGAAGTAAATACGTGTGTAAACGTTGAGTTTACGGTGTTGTGTGATAATTGCTTAATTGCTGATGAATAATTTAGCAGTTGTTGAAGATCTTTCCTGTACATAGTGTAAATAAATTTCCTGTGTTTTTATCAAGAACTGTGCCTTCATTTCAAGAAAGTGGAAGTCGCACCGAATCCGTTACAATATATTTTTTTCCTTATTTATTTTTGCATAGAAAGTTATCTCGAATGGTCAAAAAAGATTACGGAATATCTCAGTTTCTCAGTCCCAACAAAAATTTTTTCCCATACGCAGTGCAGGCATTGCCTGACCTAGCCCCCCTCTGGCTATGAACCTGATCTAACTTCCCTTCTAAGACTTCAATTCAAATCAGTTTTTACAATTCATGAGTGTTGAGCATTCTAAATAGTACACAAATTATTTATCAAGTTTATCAGTTTCTTACAAAATATAAACGTTAGAAACAACAAACATAAGAGTAAGAATTTTTACTCACCAACCCCTTTAGGGGTGATACCACTTTTGTTTCTTGGATTGACCACCCAATAATAATACTTTAAAGTGTGCATTGTCTGCAACACAGTACTAATGCGACGAACATTGCTGTAGATTTGAGTATCAGCCAGAAAGTCAGTCGCAAGATAAGTAAATAACTTTGTTTGAACCTGGAGGAGAAAAAATAGGATACTTAAAACTTAAACTAAGATTGTAAATTTATTGAACATGCAACAATATGCATTGCATAATAAGAAAATGAAACCAAAATCCTCAAATAACTTCTCTGTAATGGCAGGCAAATCATTTTTAGCATCGATTATTATTTTTCTGAAAATCAGGTGAAATTTAGCTCGATTTTAAGGAACCTTTAGATTTGCCTCACTGCTTACTCAAACCTACACCCACTGGATCGCAAGGCCCGCTTTCAGGTTCAGCCACTGTGGATACGTCTGTTCGGCATTTCCAAGCACTTTATATCCTGATATAAATTTTCCCATTTTCATAACATTTGTTATTTCTGCTCCACTCCTATTAGTCATGGCGTGATGTTATATAGCCTATAGCCTTCCTCAATAAATGGACTATTCAACTCAAAAATAATTTTTCAATTTGAACCAGTAGTTCCTGAGATTAGTGTGTTCAAACAAACTCTTCAGCTTTATATTATTAGTATAGATTCATTTCTCTGCTCATTGTCATAGTTTTTGTTTTCTAAGTAGAGCACTTCACTATGATTAAAATATTAATTTTCGAAAAAAACACCCCCCCCCCCCATTTGGCTTTAATTCTTTACTTTGATGCTGTGGACATTTAAGTTAACCTATATGTTTGGTTAAAAAATATTAATATGCTTCAAATACATAAAACAATTTTAAATTCTCAAAAAAAAAAAAAAAAAAAAAAAAAATCAAGCATTAAAACAAATTGCAAAACTGAACATAAAACTTACAACAGTTGGGGTGTAAATCCAAAGGGCCGGATTGAATAAGATATGATCAAGCAACTGCTTTAGTAGCAACTCACTATTGCTGTTGTTGACCGTCACCAAATACTTCGTGAGATTCAAAAACGATAATAACACTTCCTCAGTAATATGATCTCTAGATGCCTACAGATTACAATGAAAGAGTATGAGGAAAAAAGAAAATATATATTAGAGAAAATCTAAAATAATACATATAGTAAACTTAAGAAGTTTTTGTTTGCCCCAATATATATACACTATTTTAAAACATCTCAGAAATAAACACTAAATTAGTTTATAGTGAACTTGATAAAAACATAAAAAAACAACATTCATATTTAAAAAAAAAGTTTAAATGATGGTATTCATGAATGTATGTGCATATTTCTGGTAAGATTTATTTATTTCAAAGCTCTAAACAATATGCACATTCATGAGGAGAATTAAGGTTTCTGATATGCTATATCTGTGCTAAGACATTTAAATGCATCAACGAACTTAGATATATAAGGCTAGAGGATAAGAAGATAATGACAGTAGCTGAAATTGGCTCAACAGTTAAGAAGAAGAAGAAAAAAAAGACAGGAAACTGCTTTTTTTTTCTCTTCTTAAGTCTTTCCAACTTTTCTTTTCTTTTCTTTTTTTTTTTTAATCAAAAATTATCTAAAGCAAGATGCAGATGTACCTATTTTAATACAACATGAACACTTAAATGACTTAAATGAGATAAAATTATTTTAAATAATGTGGAATATATTAAAAAAACCTCTTTTGAAAGGTTCCAAAAATTGTGGATAAGTAAATTTTATTTTAACATTTTCAACCATTAATATTGTTTTTTGCAGGCAAATTGATTCATGAAAATAAAACTTATTCATACAACATTTTTTCCCCTCCTTTAAACTCTTTTGATCTCTAGCTGATGGATACATAAAATTTTACAAACAAAATAAAGACAAGGAAGAAAAGAGCTTTTTTTTTTAAAAAAAGAAAAAAAACTTTCAAGCAGTGATGCTCAATCATCTTAACCATATTGTGTAATTGGGGTGAAAGAATGAAAGTGAGAACTTACTTACATACTGTGAATTTGATAGTGAATGAAAAACAGAAAAAAAGCAGGAAACACATCATTGGAAATTTGGGGAAAAATACAAGAATAATGTTCTATCAAGTAGTCTTTCAAAAGCCAAAACAAAAACGTAATTTCTATTGAATTTATTTACATTAAGAATTGCAAAGTTTCTTGATATACCATAGCGAGTTACATAATTTCAAAATGCCAAAAATCTATCAAATCCCAAATTGTGCTAGAATTGAATTTTACATAAAAAGATGATAAATAAACCCAAAACATGTTTCATAATTTTATGTTTTAATGAATGACGATAACACAAAGTGACAAATTTTAGCTTCAAGCAAGAATTATTAAAATTTGAAAGCGTGCAAACTAGAAGATGACAAAATAAAACAACTCTTTTTCCTTTTCTTGTATTAACATTCAGATCAACTGAAACTAAATAGAAATTGAAATTTTTTAAGCAGGTAAAATAAAGTTTTTTTTTTTGAAGAGACTAACCTTCTGCAGTAAGTAGCTGATGACCAGAAAAGCTTTGTTCTGTATCATGTGCTGCTGGACGGTGGGAGAATTTTCAACCAAATCACAAACAAACCCTATTAATGTTGCACTGAAAATAATTTAAAATACAGATTCAGATAATATCCACAAAAAGTAATAAGTAAAGTATGAAAAGAGTTACATCAAAATGCTATTTTGTGTGTGAATCTGTGCACGGTTTTTCAACAGGGATCATGTATTACCTGTAGAGGGCTACAAAAAAAATATTAAAGGGGCCACAGAAAAAATATGAAAGTAAGGGAGCCACCATTCTTACAAAGGGGGCCATAGTTGAATTTTTTAAAATTTGTTAAAATCTTTTGCATAAGTGTAAAATATTCCATCAATTTTGAGCAAACCTAAAACAATAAACTTTTAAAATAAACAATCAGGGATTTCCCCTCAAAAAATTAGAAAAAATAACAGCATAATCTTTATGCTAATCTAAAAAAATTCCCAAATATGCTGAAGTTACTGCAATATTAAATGCGAAACTACTTTTGGGAGCAAGTTTGTTCGATTGAGCACAGAAAAGTACATTTAGCAGTCTTTTATTGCAGCTAGCACAGGATCGGCGATTTGAGCAGTTCGGCGCAGTAGGCACATTCGTGTTAAATTACGCACTTGTTTTCCTACTGCAGATTTTAACACAACCATAAATTTGGTGGCAGGACAACACTAAACATAAATTTTGAAAAGGGTTGTGAGGAGAATTTTTAACTCAGTTGTCCAAATGTATGACAAGCTCTACAACTTTGAAACAAGGGACTCAATGATCAGCTGTATTGAAATTATTTCAAACATAGTTTGGTTCACTTGTTATACGTTTAAAAGAATGAAAGTAATCACAATAAAATACTAAAAAGTGATGCACAAATATTTAATTTTTTAAACAAAATGTAAAATACCATGTAGTTAATTTCTTTTCCTGGATTTTGGTGAGAGAAATACCAGTTGGAATGTCCAGCTGTCCTAATAATGGAAACAATACCTAGAAAAACAAAAAACATTACCATTTAAATTTTGAATTTGAGTTTTTCAGGCAAATTTTTACAAGGATTATAAATAAATATCTGAAATTTGCTATATAAGATAGTATAACTCTTATTATTTTAAAAATGAATGCAACAAATAAATGAACAGATGATTTTTTTTTTACAAAAAGCTTTTGTGAAATTAGGTCAAAATTGAAAAAGTGCTCAACAGTACAAAATTTTGTAGTTGAAATAGTTTGCACACTTAAAGTGTTTGCTAAATAATCCTATTTCTTTCCATTTTTTGTCTATATATAAATAACTAAAAAATAATATTGCAAACTTAATTAATCAGCTGGGAAAAATGAAAAACTCAAGAGTAGTAAACATCCTTTAAAAATAGTTGAGTTGAATCCCCTAAGAAGTTTAACGGAGGACAAGGAGAAATAAACTTCTTAAATGGGTAAACTACAAGACATAAAAATTATTATTAATCAAAATTTTTCAAAAACTTTGATCAGAGCATTTTGCAAATAATAATTTATTAAATTAATAGCAAATGCAATAGATTCTTGTTTTAATTTAAAGGAAACTAAAAATTTAAGTTAAACTGATTGCAGTTGATATGTGTGGTGTTTCGATTTATTTGAGCTATTATGTATTTACAGGATGCAAAAGGGTAGAGAACCTCAAGCACAGCATGCAATATTTAGTGAAACACATATTCACTGTTCTTATGTTCCTAAAATATCTATTTTTATTTTCTAAAAGAAGTAGCTATTAAGAAAACTCAACTCAAGTATTGAAGAGCTTTAAAACAAAAAAAAAAAAAAAACTTCAAAATACCTCAAAAATTTCTGGACCCAAAAATATTAGTAAGAGAAGTAATTTCTAGAAAATATGTGCTAAACACATTAAAAATCGCTTTCCAATGCATTAGTAGTTCATTTCTGCACTTGTTCTAGTACAGGAGGGATCAAAAAAGCAATGCAAAATGGAAAATTAAGGATAGTGAAGGTTTTAATTAGTTTTCAATTTCTTCAATCTACGTCATCGATTTCATGGCCCAAATTGAAGAAAAAATTTGTATCTTAGAAGATGAAACTTTTCATTGAGGCTATAAAATTAATGAAGGACTTGGGTCTCAAACCTCATTAGTTCACATGATAAAATGCTGCAATGAAAAACCTCAAAGAGAAGATTGGTAGCCAAAAGTTTTAGTAATATCAAACATTAAAGTTAATTTTAAAACTGGAGGATTTATTAAGAATACTAAAAAAAATGAGGGAAATAAAACAGTAAAGCAGAGAAGCAGGAAATTTGACTAAAAAACAGGAATTTTCCTGCTACAAACTGGAAAATTGCTAATTTTGCAATGGTATTGTTTGAAGTTTCCAGTATAAGAAATGAGAAACTGATATGCTGGACAAATTTAAACATCTTTTTTTAAGGATACCTTTAAACTAAAGAAATGAGCATATTTCTCAAACACTAGAAATTTCAACAAAAAAACGCTGTATGGCTTGAGTGCTTTTCATTTTTTAAGGAATGTCAAGATCACTTTTAATGATCAATCTGATTTCCATAGATAGAACAAGCACGACATTTTTACAGAATTTTTTTAAACCAATTGTTTGATTAGAATATTTACCTGTATGCCCCCGATGGAATTTAAAGTACTGTGGATGGAATGTGTTGTAATAGCTTTAACATCCTGTAAATAAAATGATGGAAAAAACATATTAAATTTTTAAGAATTTATTCACACCGACATGATATATGACATGAAATTATTGAATGAAACGGGAAAAACACACATACTTGTAACATTAAAGCATGAGGAGTATGGACAAAAAATGAAATGTTTCCTTTTGGAGCAGCTTGCAGACATAGTTGGCTATCAGTTGCAACAGGATTATACATAAACACTATGGCACTTGAAAGTTTACCATCATAAAGTACCTGTAAAAAAAACGTAATAAATTATGATGAAAAGGCTCAAGAATGTACGCATATTTTGGACCCTATTTTGGAAAATTTTATCAAATCACTTTTAAAATTAAAACAATCAAAACTTATTAAGAGTAATTAATTGGGTTTTTTTACAGTTGCAGCAAGGAACAAAAAAGTTCACTTCTTTGAAAGATTTCTAAAACGGGAATATGGGGTGAAACTAATTGTAATAATGTACTTAAATAAGACTGGCAATGAAATATTATTTTTCATTTTCAGCAGTAAATTTGTACCTTCAGAAGAAAAAAGTGGAAAATATTCACTTTAAAAATACATGGGGGAAAGTGAAAAATAAAATAATTTTTATATGATTATTTTTAATACTTATTTTTCATCAAATGAATAAACAAATGAATGAGTGAATGAATAAATAAATAAGTAATGAAACAATAAATGAGTGAAATAAATAGTGAATGAATAAGAAAATAAGACAATGAATGAATAAGTGAAATAATAAATGAAGGAATGCAAATGAAATAACAAATGAATATATAAGTGATTTAATGATATAATGAATTATTTCATTTTGCATCCCATGAACTTGACACATTACATAAACCTTTAAAATCAAAACATACTTAAGATTAACTAAATGAGTACTGCACTGAGAACAGAAGATCTCAGTTAATATTCAAAATGCTAATTACAAAAAAAAAAATGTATTATTTTGTAATAACAAAATTAGGTTTGACAAATCACAAAATTTTACAATATGGGTACCAAATTTTGAAAACTAGCTGTACAGTTGGACCCTGATTTAACGATCCCCTATTTAAAGAATTTCGCGATTTATCAAAGTCGATTTTCCCCAGACAAAAATGAAGGCATAAACCCCTATTTACCGAACATAATAAACCCTGAATTAACAAATTATTTTAACAACTGATTTTTTTTTTCTTGTGAATTAGAAATATTGAATTGTTTTCCAAATGATATATCAATCTTGTCTGAAGCAGAAAAGACTTTTTTTTTTTAATAGGCAATTTTTGACAGGTGAGGGGGCATTTAATGAATAGCGGTTCTGATGTAGAAAGCGATAATTGAACTCCCATTTAAAAAATAAAATTCTAATGCTTTACATGACCTGGAAACTAAAAACATCTCTCATGCAGCAGGCTGTAAATGACACAGTATTTTCTTCTCTCCATAAATTCAAAAGAGAACTATTTCGAGGCAGGTACCAAGGAAATTGTCAAACCTGTATTATTATTCAGTACTTTAAATTTTCAAATTAACTAGTGTGTAATAAGTTGCAGAATGTTGAATAAAAAGAGTATACCTTCTAATTTTGAATATGTTTGTGCAGTTGCTTATTAAGACTTTTAGATAAGGTAAGTAAAAATTTTATACACTTTTTCGGCACTCTGATATAACAAATAATCCCAATTTAATGCACAGAAGTGTCGGTTTCGTTCAATTCGTTAAATCGGGGTCTGACTGTATAATTATACACTTTGACCTTAAGAACAATTTTTTTAGTAAATGATATGTTTAAGAACATTGTTAAAATATTGCTAAATAAGGAAATTAGATAAAATATGTAAGCATGAAATGCCTCACAACATTAAAAATGCTTACTCACTCTTTTTAAATTCTCAGGTAAAGTTGAACTGGCTTCACCATCAAACCTAAATTGACTCTAGAACAAAAATTCAAATATTGTAAAATGGTAACATAAATTTATAATACTGTATTTTACAGGCTACAAGATGCTGTGAACTTTGAATATTATGCACTTTTTGTGAAAAACAACGTTTCTAACAGAACCAGCAGCTGTTTTAGATTTTAACACGAGAGTAGAAACTCTCACGTGGACACCACATCACTTCCTTGTATGCACATTAAGTAATATATATTTTTCAATGTAGATAAAAAATGATTTCTATTGAAATCTGAAAATCCAAGTATTTTGCCATTAGTAATGTTAATATTAAACTAAATATAATGGGACTTCTGAGTCAGGAAAACTATCTGATTGAGCAAAATACCTATTTTGAGTACTGGAGATTAATTGGGATACCTGCAGAGAAAATAACTTTTTAAAAATATAAATTTAATAAAGTGTCTCCTTTTGAATTTATGATTGCAACAATGAAAAGAAAAGTTGCTTAACTATACATTATACAAGGGCTGATGACACCTAATGCCGAAGTGACCACAAGAAATGAGGGTATATAAGTGGTTAAAGCTTCACTAAAAAAAGTGTCTATAGTGCAGACTGAAACATTCACTCTAGGGGGGAGGCATTCCTTAACATTTGACAGGGTGTGCAATCACCCTTGGGATGGAAGGTTGATCACCCGGCCAAATATTAAAAAAATGATTGCTTAAAAAAAGTAGTGCTAATTATTTAGATTAACCTTGTTTTTCAAAGCAACAGTCAAATAGCCAGAAGTGCCAGATTAGCCACCAGGGTGGTTCCCCAATTTGCTACCCTTTCATTAAGAAATAACTAACAGGCTCTTTGGTGACACCCAAAAAACGCCTAGCATTACTAAAAGGGGCTCTTTCATGAAAATTTTTAAAAACGAAATTCAAATCTTAATTTTAAGCTTACTTTAGAAAAAGGGGTCTGCCCAATTAAGGGGCACTCATTCGGGAAATTTGCAAACTTGAAGTTTTAAAATCACAATTTTAGTCTATCTTTGGAGACATTCGTAATTTGAGCAGATTTAAAGCTCTGGATCAGGAAATTTTTAAATTGAGATCTTAAAGACCCAATTTCAGGCAAATTTCAGTAGCTAGGTTAAGGAAAGTTCGAGAAAAGGCAGAGGTTTCCTTCTCTGGAAAGTTTCCCGAAATACAAGTCCTAAAAACGTAATTTTTAGGTTATCTTCAATCTATCACAATCAGAATACCAAAGGGGGTAAATCGATGAGATGCAGTCTCAAGATCAATGAGGATAAGCATATTAAAAGTACTATAAAATCTGTGGTGCCCAATCCAATGAGAATTAAAACCCAAATGTACAGACTTGTCCTTATGTACACTCTTGTAATTAAAAAAAGCCAGAGATCCTGAGGCTGAAAGTTAGGTGATACTATCCTGGTTCGACCATAACTTGTAAACGCACACAGAAATAACTTTGTAACTCACACTCTCAATGAAAACTTTGGTGCATATCTTATATTCAAAAATTACAGTTCAATAAAAAATATGTACATACTTCGAAATTAAATATGATTTTGAATCATCACTGTCAAGTTTAACACTTACTTGGTAACCTGGACCTAACCTATGGATGGCACAAATCTGATGAGTGGTTAAAGCTTCACTAAATAAATACATGGCAGACATCTGACCACAGAAAACATGTTCTTCTTCTAGCTCTGGAGCAGCACCAATGTAACATTTATCAAAAGGCTGGGGAATGAAAGGAAAATATTGGAAATGTGTTTAAAATCATGCATTATTCGAGCAAAATACCTGAAGTTAAAGGAATAAATCATAAAACTGGAGCAATCACGCTACTTTGTTTCCCAAACAGAACAGATAATTCATATAGTAGATAAATGCATATGCTGCCATGTGCAGGTAAACGGCAGTATCTGCAGCAATGAGTTTTCAAGATATTTGAAGAAATGTGTGGTGGATTCAATACTAACAATAGGAAAATGTTGTAATTAGACTTTTTTTTCCCGCCTTTTTTTCAGCGGAAACCAAACAAGCGAGCTTATACAATAAAGATAACGTACAATAGATGACAAAAATGCGAAAAAATGAAATATTTGCAATTACTGCCCTCTACCTGCACTCAGCAGTATGATCTTAGACAGGTTAATAAACTCATTATGTTGAAAAACATTTTTGGATATTGTTGTTACTTAATTTTCATCAAACATGATATTGTGATCTTTTACCTTTCCAAAAATGAGGAGCTGCCACTTGGCCATTTTTACAAAACAAATATTAATTTAATAATACAAAGATATCTAATAAATATACACATAATATTAATATAAGGTTAAGATCGTCATTTTTTTATTTGACTAAGGTTCCTTATGATGATAATTTTTGGAGACAGGGAAGGTCGATGGTGGTCTTTTTCATTAACTACAGTTTTGTACTGAAGGTTTGTTTCAATATGCTTCTAAAAATAGTGAAACATAATGCATCTATATTTACTAAAAATACTAGCTAGAAAAACTGATTTATAACTGATATAACACATGATCGATCATGATTATGATACCTCAATGTAGCTAATCGAGTAAATCAAAATACAGGTAACTCCTTCCACCTTGTAACTGTCAAATCTCTAAAAGAGAATAATGTCGATTTTTGAAAAATTTGAGCTATGAAAATCAAAGCAACTGTTGCTTACTTTTTATGAACTACGTAAAAGAAGTAAGTGCTTTAAAAATTTATTATAATTATAAATCCAAGTATGCATGTATACAAATGGACATATGAATGCATATACAAGTTGTATTCATTAATTTGTGTGAACAAATTCATAAAATATCTTTTATGAATTTGGTCACCAATTTACGCAAATTGTTAAAAATCCTCAAAATGCAATTATCAGGCATCTACATTTTTGGGGGGATATATGTTTCTGCCATTTATGCAATTTTTGTCAAGGAATTAGTTTGAGACAGTGTTGACTTCACAATGTAACAAAATATAGAGTACATACCTCATTATTATTTACAAGCCAGCTCATTTCTGTAGTAGATGCCAGTTGTCCATTTACAAAACATTTGATTTCGCTTTTACTCCATCGATTGTAAATATAAACAATTGCAATCATGTACCACTAATTAAAAAAAAGAAACAATTACGCTTATGTACTGCACAGTAAAGATTCATAGGGGCATTTTATAAGTGAACAGAAAAAATGATTATGTTAATTACCTTTCGTGGCTGAAATTCATATTTTACACAATGTTGATAGCCTTTTCCCTTGACTTTCATCGACGTGAAAACAAGACAATTGCCTACAAAATGTGCAGAATAGCCAACTCCTTTTGAGGTACGAAAACTAGATACAATTTAAATTACATTAAAATACAGAATTAGAATTAAAAATTTAAAGGATTTTTTATTTTAAACTAAATGGGAAAAAAGTTTGAATTCAATACATATTGAGCTGTTTTCAACAATAATCATTAAAACATGTCAATTGAAATTGAATCAGTTCAAGGAACATGCAATAGAAAACTTAAGACAACTGAGCAACTTAAATGCTAGACAAATGGTACTAAAGATTGAAATTTCTATAAGCAGCAAATAAGAGAAATACAGTCAATACATTTCAAAAATAAAGCACTCATTTCCTCTTATGTGTTTTTCAAACGCCATTAAAAGCCGTCATCAAATACTTAGGTTGCCTTTTAAGTTTTTACAAAAAGTAGGAAGAAAAAAAAATTGAGGAACAAACTGTTTTATTGCTTTTTAAAATATTCACCTTTAAGATTTATGCACTTTTCCATCCGTTGAAACCAATTACTGAAACATTTTTTTTTTTTTTGCAATCTGAAGTTGATATAGCAGAAACATGGTTTTTGGATGGAATCAACAGCTTCTTGGGGAGATAAAAATCGCTGCCAAAGCATTTTTTGTTTGACATAGGGGAACAAGAAAAAGTCGTTGGCAATAAATTAGGAGAATATGGGCAATGAGATATTAATTCAACACTTTGAGTTTTAGAATAATCATTTGTTTCATGTGCTATGTTGAACTGGCTTTGTCCTGATGAAGAATGATGCGGCGATTTTTGTTGTTCTTCCTGATTTATTTGATGACATTTGGCAAACAAACTTCTGTATACCATTCAACATTAATAGCTTCTTGATCCTCTAAAGAAATGGTTGCGATATATCCTGTAAGGCTGAAGAAACAGGTAATCATCTTCTTGGCTTCGTGAACGAACAATTTTTGTTGGATTAGGTTCATCTGGAAACACCCAAAAAGTGGATTGTTGTTTAGTTTCTGGGTCCTATGAATCTATCCAAGTTTCATCACCTGTAACAATGTTGCATACAGATTTCGCAGTTCCCAATTTGAATTTTTGTCGCACTTCCTTACACCAATTTACACGAGCCTCTTTTTGGGCCTCTGTCAAATTCTGCAGTATCCATCTGGAACAAAACTTTTTCACAGCTAAATGTTCATGCAAAATCGATGGTATTGCAGTATTAGATATGCCACAGGATGTTTCTATATGAGGATATGTGACATGTTGATCTTCTTCAATCTACTTGAGGACAGCATCGATGTTCTTTGGTTTAATTAGCAATTTTAGTCGCCTTTCACAAGATTCGTCACTGACAGACTCACGACCATGGTGAATTTCTGCAAACCAATTGTAAATAGTCTTCTCAGACAGGGGCGTAGCTAAGGGGGGGGTTTTGGGGACAAAACCCCCCCCCGAAAAGTTAGTCTCAAAAAAAAAAGAGAAAAAGAAGAGAGAAGAGAAAGGAAAAAAAAAAGAAGAAAAGGAAAAAATTCCAAGCGATTACACACACACACATTATATATATATATATATATATATATATATATATATATATATATATATATATATATATATATATATATATATATAAAAGAAGTAACCCCCCCCCCCCCCCGAAAGTCGGGTCTAGCTACGCCACTGTTCTCAGATGATGCTTCATTACCAAAAGTTTTACCAAGAGATTTGAAACAGTTTTGTCGAGTTAGTCCTTTTTTGAAATCATCCACGAAAACCTTCTCAAGTAATTTCCATTTTATCACTCACTTCGTTCTTTTAAACTATCACTGAAAACAAAGTACATGGATATTTTTTTTTCGATAACACTTATTCCAAGATACAAAAATGTGAACTTAACAAATATTCTGAAGAAAAAATTCAGTAGCACCTCCTAATGATTGTTTGTAAAAACTTAAGAGACAACCCTCATATTAATTTATTCAGACAACAGTTAATTGGTTCAGTTAATTGGGCGGTAATTTACTGAATATACCTTGCCTCGCGTTCAATCTTCGATTTGAACCGAACCATTGCTTTGGTCACTCGTCTGGTCTGCTAAATCTATATTAGCTACCAGTTTGTTTTGCACTCTTGGCTTCCTTAAGAGGTTTACCATCTCCAGCTCAGTCACTTTCCTATGCCGGGCTGATGAGTGCTAATAAGCACGAAACTGCAGTCCTCGGCTGGAAATGACTGAGATGGCGGTGTATTTCACGTATTTCTGCTTTAGCCCTGGCTAATGGGCGGTAATTTACTGAACATATACTATAAGTTATAACCAGTGGCGCACACAAAGGGAGGTCCAGGGGGTTCAGACCCCTCCCATGGTCCTTGAGTTTTTTAACGGAGTATGTATGAAGCAAAATAATTCCAAGCAAAGGTAACAATAATTAGATTTAATAAATGAAAAATATGAAATTTATTTTCTCTCTATCTTTCCCAACAAATTCAAATTTTATGTGAACATAAATTATTCTAGAATGATGAGTTTGCTTCGCTGTTTTTATTTTTAACAGTGAGAAAAGTAAATATATTCATTTTTGTGCTTTCTGGTGTTTTGATTAAGTAATTTGTAACTCATAAATTAATTTTATTAACTAATGATGAGTAATTTTTTAATATGTTTTAAAATGTTTTTTGTTTCCAAAAATCTTTGGATGCGTGTTGGAGTATGATATAAGAATGGTGGACCTTCGATCCTGGATTCCCCTCCCCCCCCTTAAGAAATTCCTGTGTGCGTCACTGGTTATTACAGAAGTCTCATTAAGTACATTTCAGCTGAGATTCAAAATTTTCTTACATACACTGGTGTGCAAAAATTAAGGACGAGACGGTTTTTTCAATATAACTTTGTACAAAAGCTTTCCAAATCAACACATTTAATACCGTAAGATCCCCAATACATAAGGACATGTGTAATGTCCTTATGTACATTATGTATAATGTCCTTAAGCAACACTTATTAAAAGAAAAATCAGAGGGATAAAAAGAAGTTTTATTGAAAAAGTAGCACGGAGCCCAATGCAACTGAAGGGAGAAACATCCATGTGATGTGTGTTCAGCAAGAAACATCCGGTCTTTAGTAGGGGATATGATCTCCCCCGACTGCTAGGCAGGTTTCACAGCATCTGCCCATGCTGAGAATGAGGGTAATGAGTTGTTGAGGCATTGCTGCCCATTCGTCTTGCAGCGCCAATCGAAGCTCCCGAATCGTTGCTGGTGGTAAGGTACGAGCTGCCAAGAGTCTGCCTAGAAAATCCCATACATGCTCGATGGGACTGAGATCCGGAGATCGTGCCGGCCAATCCATACTTTTAGTATCCTCACTCTCTAAGAGCTGTTCGGCAGCTACTGTGCGATGACATGGTGCATTGTCGTCCATGAAAAGGAACTGCGGACCCATAGCGCCTCTAAAAAGACGCACATATGGAAGAAGAATCTCGTTACAATAACGGGTCCCGTTGACTGAACCTGCGTCGAAGATGTGAAGGTCTGTACAACTACCAAGCATGATGCCTCCCCAAACGAGAACACCGCAACTTCCATACCTGTCCCTTTCAATGATGTTCGAGGGATGATTGCGGCTTCCCCACTCTCCAGATGAGTATGCGATGAGAATCGCTACTCAGACTGAATCTGCTCTCATCTGTAAAGAGTACTCGTCCCCAATCATTGTCTCTCCAATTCCCGGCACCACAGAGAATGCCTTCTCCGATGGGCAGGCGTTAGAGGTACACACCGTATAGGGCGTCGTGCAAACAGACCACCACCATGCAGTCTTCTGGCCACGGTAAATCGCGGGTCGCCTGTGTCGTGTGTCTAGCGATTTCTCCCGCTGTCTGCCACCTGTTTCTTCTGGCCTGTAAGACAATATACCGGTCATCTGCGGGTGTGGTTCCTCGTGGACGACCATTTCTGAACCCCTGGATAGTTGTTCCTGTAGTTTGAAATTGTCTCCAAAGCAGTGGTTGGAAAAACTACATTTTTTTTGTAGCGAACTACAACTACAACTACTTTGTTACAAATGTAGTTAACTACAACTACTTTTTTCAAAATGTAGCAACTACAAACTACTTCTGAAATGTAGTCGCTACTTCGCTACTTTCCAAAAAATAAGTAAATACAAAGCATGCACAATAGGTTGTCCCTCAAAAAATGAAAGTCAATTTTTCAAATTGCATACACTCTTGTATTTTTCCTCTTGTGTAAAAACAATCGGGGAAATAAATTACCTTTTAAATTTAAAAAAAAACACCTTCAAAAAATACCCAGGAACTAAAAAGCAAAAAATAACTGATTACACTTACATTCTATATCCTACCCAAACATAGAAATGAAATTTATTTTAATTAAATGAAATTCCAGTACAAAAATCAACTGAACTAAACACCGAATTATAAAATAAGCACTGATTTAAATTGTTATACGATGAATTATTTTAAATACCTAACTAGTTATATACGATCTCTTAATTTTTAATAACCTTTTGAAATCGGGGCTGCCTATGAACAACTACATAACGCAACTGACAGCCCACCGAATCCTGAATTAAACACTAATTTAACTATACGCGAACTAAGTCTTTAAAACTAAACCTACTCAGTTATGTTAGGTAGTAGTTTATAGGAGGCCCCGATTTCAAAAGATTATTAAAAATTTAGAGATCGTATATAACTAGTTAGGTATTTAAAGTAAGTCATCGTATAGCAATTTAAATCAGTGTTTATTTTATAATTCGGTGTTTAGTTCAGTTGATTTTTGTACTGGAATTGTAAAAAAAAAATTCATTTCTATGTTTGGGTAGGAAATAGAATGTAAGTGTAATCAGTTATTTTTTGCTCTTTAGTTCCTGGGTATTTTTTGAAGGCGAGGTTTTTTTTTTTTATTATTTAAAAGTAATTTATTTTTTGCTTGTTAGTGGTGTAAGTAACACGGCGAGCGTCTCGGAGACTTTTGACGACTGTGTAGAAAGGATTTTGCAAATGCGTAACTAATTACAAAAAAAAATTGTCTTCATCATTAGTTGTTCAACTTTATCAAAGTTTGCTTTCCGCAAGCAAATGCACGAGTCACTAAAAAAATAAATAAATAAATGAACGAAATCGCTTTAAGTTTAAATTTGTAAAATTGTATATTTTAGAATTGTAATATTGTAAATTGTAATTTATGTTTCACAATACGTGTCATGTAACTCGTGATAAAAGTCGCATGTTTCTTCACATGGCCCCACTATAGATGAAGTTTAAAAATTCCACTAGAATGAATTTTATGTTTGCTTCAGAGAATCCTTAATTCAAAATTTTAATTAGCATTACTCCTAATAATATATTTTTTTAGTACTTTCTTTAACTATAGGTAAAGAAAGTATATACCTTTGTTTTATGGCCTTTGTTTATCAATGGGTTTTATATTTAATCGTTTGTGAGGGAAATTGCATGAAATTTATTGTTTTACCCTTAACTTTTCCTTAAAGAACAAATAGGGTTAATCAAAGATTTGGAACATAAGTTAGACCACCCCTAAACAAAACCACCACTAAACAACAACAAAAAAAAGCATAAAAACCGGTTCACTAAGTGAGACGATATACAAAGTTAATAAAGTACAAATCGATTTAAATGTGAGTATGATATTTAAAGAGGTCTTTCAATTTCATCAAACCTGAACTTAATGACCAATAGACCGCCGAGGAAGTATACCGTTTCAAACAAAAAAAGAATTTTCCTTATCGGTACAGGCAGGGGCGTGCATAGAAATTTTGGAACCCATCATAAGTGACTTTTCCGGACCCCTCTCCATATTGTTAACCCTATATTTCACCCTTAGTTATAAAAATATTGGGTCCCCTTTAGGCTCGGGCCAACAGGTCTCCCTCCCCCCTCTCTGTGCACGCCCCTGAGTACAGTTGTCTTCGAGTATTTGTGGAACATTGTACAAAGGAAAAACAAATCCGACAAGTTCAGAACCTCCTCCTTTTTTTTTTTTTTTTGAAGCCTGCTAATTAATATAACCCTAATTTCAAATTGAACTGGCAGCATCGTGAAATAGTAAATCTAGAATATTGGTCAAACTTCAGAAATCATACACAGTTATAATGTATATTATTAAAGAATATAAATTAAATCGTGGGGGAGGGGTGGTCTGTATTCAATTCCCCCGCAATTGAACACTAAATATATTTGAAAACTGGAATATTAAATAAAGAACATTATATTTTAGTGCCTAAATAAAGTTATTTATTAGTAAATAAAATATTAAGGTAATTGATTCAACAATTAAAGCAGCAAAATATATTTAATTTACTGCTTTGCTACGCAGTAATAAATACATTAGTAACACCTATAATAAATTAGCAGGTAGCGCAGCGTTGCGAAAATTAATCATCCATGTGCCGCGAGAATTAAATATTGTTTAAGAGAAAGGCAAAACCTTAGGTGTGAAAATACACCGATCACAGCAAAACCACGTGACCGTGACGTATGAAATTTAAAGTTTCTTGGATTTCTCCGGGATCCTTTATCAGATCCAGACCAAGTTACAATGGGACCATCTGGGAAGTATACCTTTCCAAACAAAAAATTTTTTTTTTCAAATCGGTCCAGTAGTGTTGGAATAATTCGAAAACATACATAAAAAGCCGCAATACGAAATCATAACCTCCTTTTTTGAAGTCGGTTAAAAAGTTTCATATAATTTGCATAACGACAACCCGTGTCGACTTGCACCTGAAAGTGTAAAACAGTACTTGTATGCTAGGCCAAATCGAAAAAAAAAAAAAACTTTTTTTAGAAACTCGAAATTTGTGTTAATAAAACGTTGCCCCTATACCCAACACCCCACATGTACCACAAGAACATTTATTCAAATTAAAAAACATTTAGATATGCCACGCTTGACATAAAATTAATAGTTTTATTTAAAAAATTGATTTTTTTTTTCAGTTATCTTTCAAAAAATTACATATAAATTTAAATAGAATATCAAGTTCAAAAATTACTGGCGATCACATTTACAGATCAACAATTACAAACGAATAACAAAAAAATAATATATTTTAAATGAAAAATTTAACTCAACCTGAAAAAAATCCATATCTTTGAGTACTATATGGGAGACTTAAAAATTGCAGGAAAGCAAAAATTTCTATTTAACGCTAGTTCCCTACTTTTCTACTTTACTGTTTATATTTTTCAGCTTAATAATTTCGTAAAATCTTACATATCTGAAAATATGTATCAAAAACTTAATTTTTTGAAGAAAATTATAAATGTTAGGCCACGTGTGGGATATCTAAATGGTTTTTATTTTGAATAAATACTTTTGTGGTGCATATGTGGGGTATAGGAGCAACGTTTTATCAAAAGAAATTTTGAGTTTCTAAGAAAAACATTTTATTTTAATTTGACCTAGTACTACACAAGTGCTGGTTCACACTTTCAGACATAATCGGCACTTGTTGCCGTTGTTCAAATTATATGATTTTTTCTTTTCTTTTCTTTTTTTTTTTTTTTTGACGTAAAAGGATAAAATATAAGAAAGTGTGCGATTCGAAAAATCAACTTTCGATTTTTTTGGGGGGCGGGACACCCTAATACACAAACACACCGTAAGAGGATTGAACAAAAAAAGATTGATAAATTAGCTCATCAGAAGACACTAAGAAAAATATCCGTGATCATACTCTCATACACTGTAATGCTCGCATTTATTGTAAGTCCTCCAGAACAGTTCAATTTCATCCTTTTCTATAACAGTTTCAGTAGCTTCTTTTTATTTGGTGAATACTGTCAAAAATTTAAGCCTCGCTAAAATATTTTTGTTTTTCAATCTTCGGTCTGTTCATATAAAATTCACCAAATTTTCAACTCGCGAAATCACCGATACCTTCATTTTCACGAAAATAAGTGCTTTTTTCAATGTAAATATTGGTGAAATATAAAAATTACGACGGCAAACAAACTAAAGGCGTCGAACAGATAGCAGGTATGGCGTCAAAATGAAATACCTGAGGTTAGCTCGTATTTTTATTAGTCTTATTTCTCATTGCATCTGCTGATGTACTTGTGTAAAATTTGCGCCAGTCAAATTCGTTTGAACATTGATTTTTTTTTTTCAGTTTATTTGAAAGTAGTTTCCAGAAATCGCTACAAACTATTATTTTTTTGTAGTTAACTACTCACTACACTACTTTTTTTTAAAAGTAGTGCGCTACACTACAAACTACTCAAAAATGTAGCTACTACAGTAGCGTCGCTACTTGTAGTGCGCTACTTCCAACCACTGCTCCAAAGTCGTGAAACGATGCTGTGAGCAATTCCAAACTCTGCAACCACACTTGTCACACTGCGGCCTTCCTCCAACTTCCCAATGATTCGACCTCGGGTAAAAGCATCCAGATGTCGTCTAACAGATTGATTATTCTCCATTTCTCGCTGAGGCAGCAACTCGGTGTGATTTTAACTGCTATACGGCGTGCAATCTCTTTGCCAGAAACACTGATCTTACACCGACAACATGCTTTATACTACTCAGACACTCCCCTATTACATCTGCCTGCATATCTGCGCATGTGTGCTACTGTACGTCACCTTACTTAATCTCCTGATTGGTCTTTCTGTCCGCTCTGCCTCTTCGTTCAGCTGATATGCTAATTTTTCGACTTTGTCCTTAATTTTTGCACAGTTAATTACAGCACTATGTAATATGAGTTGCTGTAACGATGAAATTCATCAATAGTAAACATTAATAAAAAAGCCTAACTGCTTGGTACTTCACTTGGCCCATTTTAAATCTTGGCAATAATTTTTCATTTTGTTCATTGTGGTCCAATAGAAACTACTTGTTTGGCGATATCATACATTATTTCTTCTTTATAATGCACATTCAAACGAAACAAGCCATGAAACAAGACAAAAATTTCCATTAAAATGAAGAAAAAGTCCTCCGAATAATTAAAGTAATGCATTAAAATGCAAAATAAGTTGTCAAGTAACAAAAAAGCCATTACATAACATAAAATGTTTGATTCAAGTAATCCACTAACTAATTTATTTAAAAAACTAAGTAACTCCACTAAGTAATTTATTAAAAAAACAAAACATTAAATTAATCATTGAAGATATACATGGAGTCTCCATAGAATGTTAAATCAGAAAAAGAGGAGCAAACATGAAGAAAACGTAAACGTTATTAACAAGTAAACTATTTTCGGTTACATAGAGAAAGTAAGAAAAGTCGCCAAATGACGTACCTGCAACAGAAAAGTACTGAGAATTGTACATTCAAACATAAAGAAAGGTGATGTTTTCGTTATTGTCTGTGATCTAAATCTAAAATTGCCTAAAAACTGCATGGAATGTATATAAAGAACAAAAATACAATATAATAATGCTTCAGAGTGCACAAAAAAAAAACACTAACTTATTACACCTCACGCTTGTTGCAAACCAATGCAAAAAAAAGTGTTTTACAGAGTTTCATTTTCCAATTTTAACATGGTTTAATGGATTACTTGCTAAATGCTGCCAATAAAGGCAAATTAAAAACAATTTGAAAAAAAAAAAAAATCCGCCAATTTGGAGATATATCGCCAATCTAGTAACGAAAACTTGGCAACCACGGCATGATACAAAGTAACAATCGAACAAACAAAAAACACATTAATAATTTGACAGTATTTCCAAAGCCAAACTGTTGTGAAATATAAATTCTCCACTGCCTACTGAATATACCTGAAATTTCATTTAATGTATCACATTTTTTTTCCATAAATTTTACATCCTAAATAATACCAGTTAATGAAAGTAAGACTAACAAAATTACAATTAAAAGTCTGCTTTTTAAGCTTATAAAGTAAAGTAAAAATCTTACCAAAACAAATAAGGTTTTTCTCTTTCTATATTTACACTATTAATTGGATCTAGCCTAAACCATGTACTAAACGTCCAGCCATTCTGATACGGCCACCTTGCTAGAGGAGGTAGAGCTATAGCCTATATATACATTAAAAAAACATATTAATAAAGCAAGATTTAAAAATAAAAAAATAGATGAATGAATATAAAAACTAAAAGTTTCAATCATACTTTTCAAGTTGTTTTTTTTTTTTTTTTTAATTTTTAAGAAATACAAGCATCAAACAAAAAATTAATGTAATAATTGATGCATATAAAATTAAGTTGATCATTTTTTAAAAATTAAATCTAATGGTTTCTTCCAATTTACAAACACCAACTCTATTCTCAACACAAAAAGCAAATTTACAGAGGGCTATGAATGTTAGTAAATGCAGATGATTTTGATTCCCCCCCCCCTTTTTTATAGAAGCATTCTTGCTAAAAACCATCTGCTCTGCCTGCCCATACACCTCAGTAAATGCAACACCAGTTGATCTTTGTTTGAAAAACTAGAATTTTTTCTTTCTTTTTTTTTTTCATACCATAAATGTAATAAAAACTTTTTCAAGTTTAATATTTTAACTTTGTTCTAAAAATGTTTTCAAACAAAAGGGTGGGGGTAAACCAAATCAAAATAATCAGCATTCTTAGATGAAATATTGTACAATTTTTATAATAAGAAAATACTTACAGCACCCTTTTTTCCAGAAAAGCTAAAGAATGTGTCAGGACCATGTCTTTGTGGTAATTGTCTTAACACCGATAAAAGCTTTACTGAATGCCTTGGCTGAAAATAAATACACAGAAAATGAATTTTTTTCCCCTTAAAAACATACGTTCTGGAGTAAAAATAAATGTATTCATTCATTTAATTACTTTTATGAGTTATTCATTTATAAAACATCCATTTCTTCAAATACAGTAAAATTTGTCTTACCCATTTTCCATTTTCAGCCTTCATGCAGCCAGATAATAGCTTAAGCTCTCTAACAGTTATACTATAACTAGCTAAAACTCCTAAAATTTCAATCAAGAGGTCTGAAAAAACAAAGAAATAAGGATTGAGAAAATTGTAATTGTGCTGTTTTGAAAGATGTTAAACATTTGACACAAGTAGATTTAAAAAATAAAAAAAATCTGCGGCAGTTTTACAGTATTTGGGGGGGGGGGGGGGATAAGTATTCTAAAATTGAAGACAATTAAATGCAGTGAACATGTTCCGAAAATGCAGTTTTCACACTTATGTAAGAAAAGGTTTCATTTTCAAGATCGAGATTTTTGAAAAGCGTTTGTTTTTGCGATAGCTAATTTCCTTAATCATAATTGCTGCATTTAAATTGCATTAATCCCAAGAAAATGTTACTTTCTTGTAGCCTCACTTGCTTGTATAGATCTTTTTTTTTTTTTTTTTTTTTTCAAATAAACTCTTAATTTTCACCCAATTAATATGAAGAAGATACTCGAATTCGGATCGTCGTTTCCCGAACTTATATAATCGCTCTTTTAGTGTAACTAACGTCTTTAAACTGTCAGACAGTATAAAATGATGCTAAAATATGTTTCTGTATTTACTTCTTTAAAGTTTTTCAGTTAGAGTTAAAGTTAAATCGAGAAAATATTCAGATATTCGATTGTTGTTTGGGGAAAAAAATCTGGAACCATTGCCGCTTATGTTTAAGTCTTTTTATAACGAGCTCCAGAATTTTTTTTTTCTTTTTTCGTACGAAAACGCTGGACTTATACGCGAGTATGCACAAAAGTATTTCAACAAAAGCTTCTAAAATTTCTAAACCGTTCTTTGGAGCTATCGTTTGAAAAGTTTTTCACGTCTGCCATGTTGAAATTTTCGATTGCGATCCCCGAGAATCGATAAATTCCGAAACTTGAAATCTGGTCCTATAGTTGCAGAATTTGTTGTCATACACAAAAATTGAAAGCAAATTTTGTTTGAAATGTTTTTAATAAAAAAAAAATTATTTTACCAATGGATATCGCCAACATTCTGTCCGTTTTTGGACTTCGGAATTTTCAGAAAGCTCCGAAAACAGTCCCAATTTTATTCCAAAATGAACTCCCTGATCAGACAAATGTATAATTTGTGCAAACCTGATAAGTGGAGCAATACATTGCAAACTTCCTTGCTTGCCCGATGACCATACTTAATTCTCATTTGAGTTCCATTTAAGATCACTACATGAGCAAAATGTCTAAATGAAAGAGAGGGTCTTTAACATTTCTTCAATAACCCGTTAATAAAAACGATATTCTGATGATTTCATACTCTTCTTCACCGTCCTTTGAAGTTCTGTCAGGTGCTATCGCCTTCCATCGCCCAACTAGCTAATCTACCGTATTTTCCTGCGGATTATCAGTTAAAAAAGTAAAATTAATCAGGTGCGGATTATACTCTGCCGTGGATTACTACACTTATTTTTTCTTTTCCGAACGCCAACGCATTGAACCTCAAATTTCAGCAGGATTCATCAATAGAGACAGTTTCTGTAGCCTGTATGGTTGTTTATTTTACATAGCTTGAGTTTTCTCTGACGCGATTCAAGCTGTGTACAATAAACAACCATACATTCATAGTAGAAGCAGTCACCACATGTACTAGACTAAACGTTTGCTAATTTGTCTTGACCCCATCTATAAGTAATTAGCGAACTGTATGTATTCATGATTTCAAGACGAAATCATTATTTTTTAGATCAGTTTTGATTGTATCTTAAATAGTATTACTTTTTCACGTTTTTAGTTTAAGCTAAAACTGTATGTTAAATCAAAATAACTTCGTTTTTTGACATCGTATTATCCACAGATTATACAAAGATTTTCTTTCTTTTTTTTTTCTTCAGGCCGATTTTAGAGCCTGCATGTTATAGGCCACCGCGGATAATACACAGGAAAATGGTATCTTAAGAAAGAAGAATAAGAGGAATTACAGTAGTTAAAATGAGGCTGAAAAAATACCTGCTACAACTTCTTCAACAAGAGGTAACCTAGAAAGAACATGTTTGATGAGTCCAACGTCTGTACACGCCTGAAGGTTTCGGAGACTTTTCCTCAAAATGGCAATAAATACACTCCATACCTCAGCCTGGAAAACACGAGAGATACAATACAAACAATGATTGACAAAAAATAAGAAACAAAATGGAAGAAAATGCCTGGAAATTACCTGCAAATTGGACGGGCAGTGATCCAACAAATCTAACATATGAACTATATTTTGCGGCTGTTGTATGACAAAATTTAGTTCCATGTCAAATTCTCCTCCAACCAGCTGCAAAGAAAGAGAAAACATGTATATAAATAAATACCAAAGTTATTATTCATATTAGCAACAATGTATTCAGCACACCTTAAAGCAGTAACGCCCAATCTTTTTTATCCCCGAGGGCCGCGCCTCATATCCTCATATATACAGCAGCCAATTCACTGATCGAGTAACACTCCTGACGTCGCCAACGATGAAACTCGCGCCACAGCTTGTTAATTTGATAACAATTTTTGGTAATATCTGACATGCAGGGAAGTTGTTTGACATGCTTTATTTTGACAAGACTGAACTGGATCCGGTAATTTAACCGTTTCAGTGGTAAAACTCATTTGGGGAGAATGAAGAAACGAAAAAGTGGTCAACGATGAACGCTATGTACTGGAATGTAGGGTTAATCGACTGGAGTCAGGGTTAAAATTTCAACTATCAAAATATCACCAAACAGGCAATTGCTTCGTTCAAATGTGGAAGCAATTTTCACCCATCATACCTTGACGGGCGATTTTCTAGTTAAGAAGAATCATTTATCTTATTAGAGATGCGGTATGAATCTCGTAGTTAAGATCACATATAAAAATAAAATACATTTCAACTTTTCGTAGATAACATGAAAAAAGAAAGAAAATTGCCAACCAAAAAAATTTATTTTCATTTACTACGTGTTTTTATCAATGCGAAGTTACCATGTGCTGTTGAAACCAGTTTCTGACTTATGGGCTCCAAATTTGATACAAATATTCATTATACCGAATAAAGACGGTCGGGTGTTTTGGAGGATTCCAGAACATAGTTTTCCGTTAATGGCATTAAACATAACAACTGGCTCCAAATTTGATACAAATATTTATTATACCGAATAAAGACGGTCGGGTGTTTTGGAGGATTCCAGAACATAGTTTTCCGTTAATGGCATTAAACATAACAACTGGCTCCAAATTTGATACAAATATTTATTATACCGAATAAAGACGGTGGGGTGTTTTGGAGGATTCCAGAACATAGTTTTCCGTTAATGGCATTAAATATAACAACTGGCTCCAAATTTGATACAAATATTCACTATACCGAATAAAGACGGTCGGGTGTTTTGGAGGATTCCAGAACATAGTTTTCCGTTAATGGCATTAAACATAACAACTGGCTCCAAATTTGATACAAATATTTATTATACCGAATAAAGACGGTCGGGTGTTTTGGAGGATTCCAGAACATAGTTTTCCGTTAATGGCATTAAACATAACAACTGGCTCCAAATTTGATACAAATATTCATTATACCGAATAAAGACAGTCGGGTGTTTTGGAGGATTCCAGAACATAGTTTTCCGTTAATGGCATTAAACATAACAACTGGCTCCAAATTTGATACAAATATTCACTATACCGAATAAAGACGGTCGGGTGTTTTGGAGGATTCCAGAACATAGTTTTCCGTTAATGGCATTAAACATAACAACTGGCTCCAAATTTGATACAAATATTTATTATACCGAATAAAGACGGTCGGGTGTTTTGGAGGATTCCAGAACATAGTTTTCCGTTAATGGCATTAAACATAACAACTGGCTCCAAATTTGATACAAATATTCACTATACCGAATAAAGACGGTCGGGTGTTTTGGAGGATTCCAGAACATAGTTTTCCGTTAATGGCATTAAACATAACAACTGGCTCCAAATTTGATACAAATATTTATTATACCGAATAAAGACGGTCGGGTGTTTTGGAGGATTCCAGAACATAGTTTTCCGTTAATGGCATTAAACATAACAACTGGCTCCAAATTTGATACAAATATTCATTATACCGAATAAAGACAGTCGGGTGTTTTGGAGGATTCCAGAACATAGTTTTCCGTTAATGGCATTAAACATAACAACTGGCTCCAAATTTGATACAAATATTCATTATACCGAATAAAGACAGTCGGGTGTTTTGGAGGATTCCAGAACATAGTTTTCCGTTAATGGGATTAAACATAACAACTGGCTCCAAATTTGATACAAATATTCATTATACCGAATAAAGACAGTCGGGTGTTTTGGAGGATTCCAGAACATAGTTTTCCGTTA